>NC_027755.1:21580813-21587787 GCF_000695525.1 Brassica oleracea var. oleracea
ATGACGAGAATGTCGATGTATCCGATTGATGTATTTGTTTTTAATAAGATTAATTTTTAGACTTAATGCATGTGATTTGATGGATTTAATCATGAAAACCTATTTATATAATTTGATTTTGTGTAAGGTAATGAGAGTTTGTATTAGAAATAAGAGAATGAGATTATAAGTTAAGGAATTATGGTTTTAGAATTTGGGGTTTGGAATGGAAAGAATAGATTGAGGTTAAAGGGAAGATGGGTTCGGGGTTTGGAATATATGAAGTAGAAGACAAGGAAGATGGGGTTTGGGGTTTCAGATTTTAGGGATAAAAATAATCCTCGTAATTTCCTCGTAAAATAACGACGAAATAACGACGAAATTAAAAAATAAAGAGCAGGACTCGTTAATTCCACGTAAGCAGAAATCGTCGTAAAGACCTCGTAACCGGAAAACGTGGTGATGCGCCTCGGATCATAGACCCGGGCCAGGATGATGCGACCATGGCTGAGCCAGATGATTCTTCAACAAAAGACAAGCCAGGATGGATTAATGGTGAGGATACTGATCTAAAACCAGCTGATGAGACTGAGGACGAGCTGGAACCAGCTGAAGAGAGTATGCTTGAGCTGAAACCAGCTGAAGTGATTTATATATACAAGCGAGCTTCGCCTCCCGTTTCCTCTCCACTTCCTCTCCCTTTCATAGCTATGGTACTTTCTCTCTCTATTTCCTCTCTAATTTGTTTCGTTTAGGGTAGATTAGGTGGTTAGTATAGGGAATTTAGATAGGTTTACTGATTAGTGTTGATTAAGTGGTTAATGTAGAGAATTTTGTTAGATTTATAGAATTTGTTAATCCGGAATGGGAGTCCTTGTTGAGGAACTTGCGACGACAAAATCTCATTCCAGGCGAGTCATCATCCCACACACATGCCGAGGCGGATGTAGAGAGGACAAGTGATGAATTCTACTGGGCGATGAACGACTCTTAGTTCTTTTTTTCTTTTTTTCGGTTCTTGTATTATAAATTCAAAACTTATTTATATATAAAATATTTTGGTATTGATTTTTTTTAGAATTTTAATTTTCTTAATAAATTAAATAATTTTAATTATTTTAAATTATATTTTTGTATTCTGTCAAATAAAACGAAGCAAATTCGTAGCTAATTTACGATTTCTTTACGTGGAAACTTAACGAGTATTTTACGAGAAAAACCTTACGAGGAAATGACGAGGAATAATAAACGAGTACTTTACGAGGAAATTGTTTCAAGTTATTTACGTGTTCTTTACGAGGAAATAATTTCGACATATTTACGTGTAATTTACGAAGGGCACCTTTCGAGATATTTACGAGGAAATGAAGCGACATCCTTACGTGTTTACGTGGAATATTTATGTGGTTTTTACGACGAAATATTGTTCTTCGTCTTTACGACGAAATCATTTCCTCGCTAAGTTACGACGAATTGGCGAGGAAATATGCGTTACGACGAACGTTTAACGACGAAACGTATTTCCTCGTTAATTTCTCGTAAACCCGATTTTACGAGGAATTAGCGAGGAAAACCGTGTTTCTTTGTAGTGAAACTTCTTTTCTGTCAACTTCTAATGGTAGTTAGAAACAACTTTGTTAAAAACTGATAACTTTACCATTTGGAACATAACACACGCGGCCAGGATAGGGTTTAAAGTAACATATGACCAAATATTAGGAAGTGACTATAATAAATAACAATACTCACATTTACATTTTAGATTTGTTTTTATATGAAATTAAATGGACGTGGACAGTCCAAATTCCAAAGTGAGAGAAGGTAAAAAGTGTACTTGATAATATTCAAGAACCAAAGACAAAGGCATGTGGGGATTTATACCCTAAAACCCTGAAGCTCCAAAGATGACCACCACCACACTTAAATTCTTATGTTCTCATTCAAAATCAAAGAGACCAAAGCATGTGAATCTTCATTTTCTCGTCCTTCTTTGACATTTCCACAACTACTAACTATTCCATTACTCGGTCCCTTAGCATCATCCTCCACTATTCCATCACAATGTACAGCTCTCACTAATAATCAATACAATGCTGAAACATCAAAATCACATCTTGTAAAATCACAATTTGTATTTCATTCCTTTCATAGCTTTGCATGATCATTATAACCTCAAGTTCGCAAGATATCCTTCCTTCAAGCATGCATACTTATTTGAAAAGTGCAAAACACTAATTTCCTCTTCTTTTTTTTTACATTTCTAGATTACATTGATCATAAAGCAAGTTACACACTGATTTGTTTACACCAAGTTGGCGAGTTAAGACAAACTCCCAAAGACTAAAAGCCAGCGGAACAAACAATGTTCCCTAGAAACAAAAGCCGACAGAACCATAGTGATTCTCCGGAGACTTAATTACAACTTATCAAACACCATTTAAAAGGCCAGAGTACACACAATAAGCAGAACCAACATCTTTAAGCAAAACACCCTATAAAGAGAAATCATATTAAGCAAACGAAATCAAAATATAGGTTCGCTCGTGTTTAAGGGCTTTAAGATACAAAGATGAGACCCAATGGTTTTAACAACCACGAGAAAAACTAAACCAGATAGTTAAAAAAACAACGTATTTTAAAATTTTCACTAGTCAAGTTTCTGACCATAGATTAAACAATTCGCCGACCGGAGGCATCTCCCTAAAAAATCTATCGAACTCCGTCGTCTCTACACCTCCCTCGGCTTCTCTTCCGCCGCCAAAATACTGATGTGATGAATCTTTTCCACCGTACCCTTGAGCGGAGAATTCGAAAGGACCCTCAGCGACGACGGCGTTTTTACCGGTGAGTTCTTGAACAATCGACTTGAAGCTCCGAGCATCTGTTTGGACATACCGTGTGTTAATGAAGACAACCTTCATCGGCTCAGACCTAACCCTAGACATACTTTGATGATCTACTTTTTTTTTACGACAACAAAATTAGAATGTGTTTTGGCTCTGAGTAATTTGTCTTTTGAATCTCCAGATGCTTGTTGTATTGTATATGTGTAGACAAATGCATGGGTATATATATATACAGAGAACCAAAAAATTATGTGTTGTATTTTAAAAGTATATATTTCAGAAACATTTAGTGTTGCGATTCCTTATGAACTATATGGATAATAGCATATTTCTTTATTGTTGTAGCATAATTTAAAATCATATATAAACGCAACTATTATATAGGTTGGAATGATATATTGATTCTGGAACATGCTTACGTATGGTGTTACGATCATAGGCTTTTTCATGAATAACGATTTTTTTTTATATAAGGAGTGGCGCTGATTTTCCACTCACTATAGAAATTTGACTCAGTTAACCAACGTTGCATTATAAGAAAGAGGTTTGTAACTGAATGGATCAAATTAAACTGGAGATTGTAACTTTATTTGATAGATACTTTTTTACACAAATTTGATAGGTGTTTAGAATTTTATACGAGTAACAAAAACTATTTATAATTTTTGACAAAAAAGGAAAAATATTAATTTATGGTCTTTTTTTAACGAAAATATTAATTTATGGTCAATCACGGTATTATTACATTGTTTATATATATATGTTGTCTTTGACGGAAATTCTTGTATGGGGTAAAACAGGTTTGACCGGTATTATTCTAGCAGCCTTGACTGACCAAGTACTAGATGGACTTTTGTTATTATTATCTGAAAACCATTGATCGAGAAAATAATCATATTATATACTGTAGTTTAGTAGGTCAAAGACTCAAAGCACGCCTTAGTTGATCGAGTATGTGGAATCACATCACGTACCGTCGCTCTGATACTCTAAACTAAAGGAAACAACAGAATGGATCCTTATTAATAATGGGCCACGGTTCAGGCTTTTGATTCTATGTTCAACCCATAACGGGCCGGCTTAGTTCACGTTTCGGGCCGAATACTGTATGTCTAACTAAAACAAGTTTTTCAAACTGTCCCTTGCATCAAATTAGTTTTGAACTTTGTGTTTATGTCGCCATTCAATTTAAATTTGTAGATAGCATATTTTTGTTAGAGCCAAAGCTTAAACAATATAAAATTTTTAAAATATTTGCCGACAAAATGTATAATAACTTTTTACTTTTTGTTTGGTTCAACCGTATAACAATTTCCAAGTACATAATCAAACAACACATGCAGCTGGAGTAGCATTAGAAAAAGACCCAGATAAATGCCACGTTATGATTTAATACCAAATCAATGGTTTAATGACCAAATCAATGGTTTAATGATCGTAATATAAGTCAAATCATATAAGCCTTACTTTAAGCAACAAGAAAGAAAGTACAGTTTCCGATAATAAAAACGCATACTACTGTACTGGTATTATTTAAAAATTCTCAATAATACAGTGATATCTCCTTCCGAATCGAGATGTTAGTTGACAAATAACTATAAAAATATATCATATCTCGACTGAAATCATGGATATATTAAGAAAATAATAACTAAGATAATGGCGTAAACGTGAACATCTATATTAGTCACATATTTATATAAGGAAAAAAATAAATTTAAAATATTATATAATTAATTATGTGATGTTACGTGTAGCATTAAACTACGAAAACCCTATTTTCGTGGTTACTCTATAAAGACGAGAAGACCAATCTCTTTATCTTCATTCTACATATTCAAGAAAGACATTAATAATAATAAGTGCGCAGTTGAAAACAGTTGTTGATCTTAAAAAAATGGCGGACGAAGTGATTCTTCTTGATTACTGGCCAAGCATGTTCGGGATGAGGACGAAGATGGCTTTGGCTGAGAAAGGAGTGAGTTATGAGTACATCGAGACAGATCCATGGATTAAGACTCCTTTACTCATCGAGATGAATCCCATTCACAAGAAGATTCCTGTTCTCATCCACAAAGGTAAACCGATCTGTGAATCTCTTATCCAGCTCGAGTACATCGATGAGGTTTGGTCCGGTACATACCCAATGCTCCCCTCTGATCCTTACCAGAAAGCTCAAGCTAGGTTCTGGGCAGATTTCATTGACAAAAAGGTAAACGATCTCTTTTGAAATACATGATAGAGCCCAATAAGACGTCTATTGGTTTAGTCTAAATTTTTTTTAATCAAAATTTTAGGACCGGTTCAGTTGAAATATAATCTTTTGTATAAATATTCTTTTGATCAGATTGATTTAAATATAATCGAAGATTTAGGTGTTTTCTTTACTAGGCTTTCTTGATTGATGTGTAAAGATTCAAGAACTTGTATTTTTTCCAAAAAAAATCTGATTGTTAATGACTTTGTTTGATTCTTGTTGTGTGTTGTGTTCAGTTTTATGACCCATCATGGAAAGTATGGGGAACAAATGGAGAAGAGCAAGTTGCAGCCAAGAAAGAACTGCTTGAACATTTCAAGACACTTGAAACAGAGCTTGGAGACAAAACTTACTACGGTGGGGAAGTGTTTGGGTTCCTAGACATCGCGTTGATGGGTTATTACAGCTGGTTCAAAGCTATGGAGAAGTTTGGTGAGTTCAGTATCGAAACAGAGTTCCCTAAGTTGACTGAGTGGACGAAGAGGTGTTTAGAGAGAGAGAGTGTGGTTAAGGCATTGACTGATTCTGATAAGATACTCGAGTATGCTTATGTCCTCAGGAAGAAGTTTGGAGCCGAGTAGATGCTTTTGATGTTTGCCTTACTTGGTCTGAACAGTGAACACACAAGGAAACAAAATGGTTCGGTATCATGTTCTGTTCTCATGTGATATCTGTATTTTCTTTGTTTGTGTACTTTCTACTTTCTAAAAGCATGAAAATCGATAATAAAATAAATGTTTGAATTGGATATCTATAATCTCATCAAATCAAGAAAACCGATTTAAAATTCTGAATGACTTTTGATTTTATTGAATTAGTTTTTTGGTTATATATTCGATAAATGAAAAAATTGAACCCATAAAATATAAAAAGCAAAAAATGCAAGATTTATTTATTCAACTCAAACAACTCAAAAGTCATAGATTAAAAAAAAATATATATATTCGTAATACTAAAAAAAGACCCCAGCTCACGAACCATACATTTTCGTTCAGAGGACATGTTCTTCCTTTCATGCCTAAACACGAAAGTAATTCGTATATTTGATATTTTTTTTGTCCATCAACTATGTCAATATCATCTGACACTGACACCCCATAGCCAATAATTGATCCATTTCCAATTACAATACATAGCTGAATTTAACGAGTCAAGTACTTGTTCTGCTGTTTATAATGGAATATAAATATTTATTAATTAACAACACACATCATGCTGTTTTGATGTTTAAACTATTCGCTCCCAATATTTACCTGATAATGATAAAAATTCAAAATGTTTAGGGAATGAGTATGGCTGTTAACCAAGGCTTATGATTATGGAAATTTGGAGGCAGAGGGAAAAAAAACTTTGCAGCAAGAGTATTTATTTGTTCCACCAAAAATCACAGCGGGCTATTATTCATAGTTAGTTGCTTTTTATTAAAGGGGTCAACAAGACTTTTTCTTGGGTTCACCCCCTAGGGTGAACCTTTAGGTTCACCAACCAATAGAAATTTGTCATTTTAGATCTAGTATCTTTTAATTAAGGAAACAAAATAACTTACCAAATTATATTATGCTTTTAAAATAAAAAATAAAAAATTAAATAAAGAGAAATAACAATAGTTCTAAAAAAAGATTATTTAAAAAAAATATTTATTTTTAAGATTTAGAGTTTAGTGTTTAAGATTTAGAATTTAGAATTTATCCAAATGTTTAGTGTTTTTCCAAGGGTTTAGGGGTTTACCCAAAGATTTAGGGTTTACCCAAGGATTTAGGGTTTAGGATTAGAGTTTAGGGTTTAGTGTTTTGTTGACAACATTTTTTTTTTTTGAATTCGTTTTTTATATATTATTTTTATTTATTTTTAAATTTTATTTTGAAAAAATAATATAATTTGACAAGTTATTT
>NC_027755.1:21587916-21588096 GCF_000695525.1 Brassica oleracea var. oleracea
CTAAAGGTTCACCCTAGGGGGTGAACCCAAGAATAACTCGGTCAACAAACCAAGTAAACCACTATTTATTCATGACTTTTTCTTGGATTCACCCCCTAGGGTGAACCTTTAGGTTCACCAACCAATAGAAAGTTGTCATTTTAGATCTAGTATCTTTTAATTAAGGAAACAAAATAACTT
>NC_027755.1:21588360-21621414 GCF_000695525.1 Brassica oleracea var. oleracea
ATGTTTAGTGTTTTTCCAAGGGTTTAGGGTTTACCCAAGGGTTTAAGGTTTTCCCAAGGGTTTAGGGTTTAGGATTAGAGTTTAGGGTTTAGTGTTTTGTTGACAACATTTTTTTTTTTGAATTCGTTTTTTATATATTATTTTTGGAAAAACATATATAGCAACACTATTAGTTACTCGATCTATACATTTACTCTCTACAAAGAACAAATGTTCGAGAACGTAGTGTCGGTCACGAGATTGGAACAGCTCCAAATTTTAGTATCCTATAAACATGGTTTGCATTTCTGAAAATATATAGACGACGAAGAAATATTTACTTCAAAGTTCAAACCTAGCTAGGGTTCTTTGATATACATATACTTAACCGGTTTCCTAACTCAGTCCGGAGACCATATATCGTAAGAAACGTAACTATGATTTTCTGTAAACATATACGATGCTTTGTTAAGTGTTAGTATTAGCTACAGTTTTCTTAAGACTGAAGCGAGAAACGACGTCACAGTAAAAGAGATGGATACCAATCTTTTTTTTATATATATATATATATAGAAATTTCTTATAACGTCGTATCTACACAAAATATTACAATGAATTGATTATAGTTATAGAGCGGCGTACTAACAATCACAATGACTTAGGTTAGATCGTACTGGAGCGATCTAATCTTCACATGTTTGGCGTTGTTGTCAATTTGGAAACCCTTAAATGTTCCGTCTAAGGAAGTGTGATATGATTGTCGTGAATATCGAAATTAAATGCATTCACCAACCCTATCGATCCAACACTTTCTTTTATCCCATTTAATTCCACACAATAAAATCATCACAACTTGTTTATAACCACATTTCTCCCTCAACAGCAACCACAACAAGAGAAAGAGATAGGAGAAACAAAAAAAAAAGTGAAGAAGAAAATGGAGAAGAGTGATGATCATCACAAGACTAGCAACGGCGTTTCTTGGGAGGATGGTAGTACGGGAATCCGAACCGCCGAGACAATGCTCCGTTTAGCTCCGGTGGGGCTTTGCCTTGCAGCGCTTGTTATCATGCTTAAAGACTCTCAGGATAATGAGTTCGGCTCAATTTCTTACTCCAATCTCTCAGCATTCAGGTATCTTATATCTAATTATATTATCTTCAATATTTAGAGTTTCATCTCCTTGCCTACTATATTTAGTATTCACGATTAGGGCTTATGACATGGTGTACCGAATCTCACCATAGACATAAAAATCATTTTAGTTCCAAGAGACTGACTGTAATTATGTGTATATATTTTTATATTTTTCTCAGTTTTTGTAACCAGACCACATAACTTACAGGTTTATTAACTCATTTGGACAGTTAAACCAAACAAACCCCGCTTTAATTCTATACATACTAAACTATGAGGAGACGTATTAGTCAAGTTACATGTGTTGATTATTTAACTTAAGATTTGTTTCAGAAAGGGTTAAATGGTTATGCTATGGACGAAAAAAATAATGAATGATTAGTGATGGTAATAATGAACCTTAATTACCGATTAGGTACTTGGTGCACGCAAATGGAATATGTGCAGGCTACTCTCTTCTCTCAGCAGCCATTTCTGCCATGCCTGGTTCTTCTTCCACAATGCCTCGTGTTTGGACCTTCTTCTGTCTCGACCAGGTCTCACACTAGATCTTGATTATACATTCGGTTTTATCATCAAATGACCCGCTCTTAATAGTACTAATTAATTAATTTAATAACCTGGTCATCTCAGATTCTGACCTACGTGGTTCTTGCTGCTGGAGCTGTGTCTACTGAAGTTCTGTACTTGGCCTACAAAGGAGACGATGCCATTACATGGAGCGACGCGTGCAGTTCCTTTGGTAGTTTCTGCCATAGAGCCACCGCTTCTGTCATAATCACATTCGTTGTGGTTTGCTTCTATGTCGTTCTCTCTTTAATCTCCTCTTATAAGCTCTTTACTCGCTTCGATCCTCCAGCTATCGCTGACTCCAACAAAAACGTCGAAGTTGCTGCCTTCGGAAGTTGATCAGTAGCTCTTTTAGTTAAGACATCTCTAATTTGTCATGTTTACATGTTTCTACTATTATCTTTTAACTTTGATCATGGAAGATAATGCTTTTGTCTTTGTCATGTGCTTGCCTTTACCCATCACGTGGGTGGTTTGAATTAATGGCTTAAACATGAGAATCACACACCTTGAAAATTGATATAAACCCAATCAAAGCTGTCTGATTCAGAATTATGTCGTCGTTCATCAACACATTCATGTTGCTCATCTTTTCGCCGCTTTCAACAGATTCAGCCTTCGATGAATCAACAATTTTAGAGCCACTGTCCGCCCTTTCAACATATTGAGACACCCTATCTTGACTATCCCCGAGCCTATCTTCTTGATCCATTTCTTCAGGAACAAAATCATCAGTAACGCCTTGGTCTGGTGCGAACTCTCCCAGATCTTCTATGACTTCTGCAACTGGTTCCATATCTCCAACAACGCTATCTCCTCTATGGACTGAAACGTCCGCTCCGTGGATCTCTGCCTCGTGACTTGCACCCATTCCGACACTACCCCCACTTACACCTAAACTCGGCCCATCTCTTTCCTGAGCTGTGACAGTCTCTGTGTTCAGTACTTCATCGCCGTCATTTATGCTGCTAATGCCTTGTTCAGCATTAGACCGAACATGAGCTGGTTGGAAGCATGCACTCTGCTGAGCTTGATTGCTTAAATTCAGCTCTGAAGGATCGTTGAAGTCCGCACTTTGAGCTGTCGCCACAGAGGGATAATTTACATCATCAAAATCCCCTGGACGGTTTTCTACACTTTCCATAGAATCATCATTGGCACTGTGGCAAATTGTATCCATCGCAATGACAGAGGAAGCACATGCGGAGTCTCTGGCACCTGGGAAAGCCACAGCTTGTTCATTTCCTTCACTTCTATTTACTTCCCTCTCGTTTTCAGCATCCACTGAGTGACTTGGCCCACCCACTGATAAATCTCTCCCATAAAAGGGAAGACAAGTTTCTTGCACTTCAGAGCCTCGGGTACGCTTTGAAGGCCCTGCTGAGTCGTCGTTAACCTCATCACCATCACGGTCAACAACAGACCCTTCAACACTGTCTGCATGTTGTATCCGTAGATAAGGTGGCCTATCAGCCGTGCTTCCACCATCTTCCAGGTTCCGTTTACGAGTACTTGCCCCTCGTGATTCATATGAAGCAGCACGATCACCAGTCTCACTTCCTGAAGGTTGCCTTCGCATAACTTCCTTTCCTCTATCACTAAATTGGTAATTATCACGCGTCACAGACATGTTCAGCTGCGCAGAGGATGATGTACCAGCTGCAGTTTGATAGAAGCTTGTACCTGTATTTGATACTAATCTTCTTTTAACCGATGTTTCAGCCTCGTCAACATCTTCATTTTGCTGCTGTTCCATGCCTCCATTAGCAAACCATCCATTGATTCCACTTGTTTCACTAGTTCCACGTGTCACTCCCATTTTCTTGCTTGTTTCAGGAAGATTGGCATTGATAGGCGCAAGTGGAACCGGTCTAGAAGTGGTCAAGAAGTCCCAAATTCTGATGGTTACACCGCATAAACTACAATCCAACAAAGGTGATCTGGATTCTGATTTATATTCTGGACCCAAAACTTCATAATTTCCAGAGGCTTTTCGAGATGAAGCCGAGAACTGTTTCATACTTGGACCAGGATCTTGTAGACGACTTTGATTTCTAGCTGGGCCTGAAGGGCACCCATTTCTAGTTGACTGGGCAGAATGTTCTTCACAGTCTTGGATATTTGGAAGCCATCTAGGCTCCCATCCACATAGGCTTATCAGCTTTTGAGCCTAAAAGATAAAATTCATATTAGAACTAGTAGCAGTTTATGGCTGGTACGCGTGAGAATATAAAGCATATATTCCTGAGTTCTTACGCGAGCGTAGTTACTGAGAGCCTCTTCTTTAGACGTTTCTGTAGCTGAGATATTACCCATTCTAAAACTGGGATCATCATTGGCATAGACTTGAGGCAGTGCCAAAAGACGGTCAATTTGCGGCCCTCTTGAAGCACGCATCTGGTTAATTGCAGACACCGAAACAATAGGTAGGGAATATAATTGTAGGAGCCCATCACAGCGATCCTTGTAACCTCCAATCAAGGCTGATGGAGGAAACTGAACTAAGCTTTCTGGACAACAATTTCATACCCAAGGACAAGAGCTCTCATGTGCGACATCAAGCTGCTTCGAGAATTCTTCTCTGATACTATCAGCTGTCACCAAAGATGAGTAAGAAATATCAATGCTTAGCAGCATATATAACGAGAGTGTATAATTCATGTCCGACAATTTTTTCTTGCTTAGGAGAAAAAAAAGACTGCGAAAGAGACTGCGACCCAAAAAAAAAACTCTTTTCATTGGTTAGATCAAAATTCGTGGTACCAGAATGCTCAGAAAGACTGAGAAATTATCCTTTTTGTACAGTTCAAGAGAAAGAAGATGATGCCAACAGTTAGCAAGAAAAAGAAGATACGATATGTTCCAATAACAAGAACTAACCTTCGGGATGATTCAACGAATTTTGTGTAGGAGAGTAATGTAAACTGGATCCACAGTACTCGCACTCAATTTTGTCTAAGTCAACACTAACCCATCCTTTCTGAGCACAAGTCAATGAACTAGCTGTCTGTAAACAAAAAATATACCATGACAAAACACACCTTTAGTCAAACAGCATTTCTTTCAACCAGTAGAAACTTGCAACAGATATCACAGGCAAAAGGAAATGACCAAATGAAAATAGACCACGAAGAAAACACCACCAACGAAGCAGCAGTACTATTCAGTCTACTCTTCCAATTTTTTTTTCATTCCGGTTTATATCTGATACAACCCATCATTCTCATGACTTTTCAACATAAGAGCACATTAAATATACTGGTGAATCAACTATACCAATTTTTTTTTAACCAATGAAGAATCTACAGGAAGCTATTTGCCATCAGCATTCATACCAAAGAAAAATCCAAGCACTATATTGACTAGATTTATGAAAACAAAACATAAAATTTGGTGGGATATGTGCACTACAGACTGCAGAATTACCTCTTTCCAAAAAAAAAAAAAAAAAGCTTTGGTGAGTATAGACATATGAAAGTGCACAAGGGAAATGAGAAAACAAGAGTCTTACTTTGGGTTTGGCAAGCCAATTAGAAGGCTTGAAAGTTGCAAGGCGTCTAAGTAAATCTCCTCTATCCCAAGGTCTACAAGAACGCCCTGATGATCCTACAAAAGCTGTTAACGAATTGAGCTGAAATTAATCCTCTCCAAAACCAAACATTCAAATAAATTAGAAGCAGGCCCTGTTCGTTTGTACATCTGGAAGATGCATCCAGATGGTCCATCTAGATGTCTTATCCAGATGGAGGGTATTGTTCGTTTCTTTATTTCGTTCATGCATCCAGATGAATCATCTGAATGCAACTACGTTCGTTCGCTTTTCATTTTTTTTAATTCCATCTGCATCCAGGTGGACTTGTTAATAAAATAACTAAAATATAATTTTTTACGTTTCGGCGGAAAAATAGCATTTTTACGGTTTTGGCCGAAAATATTTTTGCGGTTTTTGAGGAAATATGTGTTTTTCACGAAAAGTGCATTTTTATGGTTTTGGCGGAAAAATACGTTTTATGGGTTTGGCTGAAAATTACGTTTTTGCGGTTTGGACGGAAAAAGTGTGTTTTGAAGTTTTGGCGGGAAAAGTGTTTTTGACTGGGAAAAGTTTTTTTTTCACGATTTTGGCAGGAAAAGTTTTTTTTGGCGATTTTGGCGGGAAAAGTTTTTTCACGATTTTGGCGGGAAAAACATTTTTCCAGTTTTGGCGGGAAAATACATTTTTCCAGTTTTGGCGGGAAAATGCGTTTACCGGTTTTGGCGGGAAATGCGTTTTTCCGGTTTTAGCGGGAAAATGCGGTTTTCCGGTTTTGGCGGGAAAATGCGGTTTTCCGGTTTTGGCGAGAAAATTCTATTTTTCGGTTTTGGCGGGAAAATTGTGTTGTCCAGTTTTGGCGAGAAAATGTGTTTTTCCGGTTTTGGCGGGAAAATGCGTTTTTTTGGTTTTCGTCGAAAAGTGCGGTTTTACTGGTTTAGCTGAAAAATATGTTTTTATGAAAATGTGTGTTTTATGTTTTTTTTTTGCGGAAAAATGCATTTTGCGGTTTTGGCGGGAATATGCATTTTTTGGGTTTTGGCGGGAAAATGCGTTTTTTTGGTTTTCGTCGAAAAGTGCGGTTTTACTGGTTTAGCTGAAAAATATGTTTTTATGAAAATGTGTGTTTTATGTTTTTTTTTTGCGGAAAAATGCATTTTGCGGTTTTGGCGGGAAAGTGTGTTTTTCAGTTTTTGCGAGAAAATGCATTTTTTTGGTTATAGCGGAAAAATATATATGCAAAAAATAGAATTTACGGTTTGAAAATAATATTTTGATTTTAAATTGTCATTTTTGTCATTAATCATTTTGGACTGAACTAGATGCATCTGCATCCAGATGCACCATCAAAACTCACCTTCATTTGGGTGACAATTTGAGATGAGTTTTTAAAAATTCAGCTGGGTGATCCATCTGGATGTAGCATTATAATGCACAAAACGAACATCAATTTGCATAGATGGATCACCTGGGTGAGCAAACGAACAGGGCCGCAGTTGCTTAGCCAATCATTGCGGATATACAACTCTCAAACAACGAAACACTACCCCTAGCTAGATACGTTCTATGCTCCAATTCAACGAAATCAATCGAATTAAACTCGAAATCACCACAAATTCCACATTTTTTAAAACTCGATCTGCAATGATACCTGGCTGCAGCAGTTAGAGGTGGAGAAGGCGATCTAGCAGAGCGGCGTCGGAATCGGTTAATGGGAGTGGCGGAGGCGGAAGCAGAAGCCGAGGCTACACTGTTCCGTTTACTCCTAGGCTTTACGTTCTGCGAACTCTCACTATCACCCTCTTCCTTCATCCTCCTCAGTCAACGGCACTCTCTCTCTCTCTCTCTCTCTCTCTCGAGCTTCACTTTCAGCACAGTAGAGAGAGAAAATGTCGAAGCAAATCTCTTAGCGTTATTAATTAATCGAATTTAATTCTCTGTTTATTATCGATAATCTATTTAATTTAATCTCTTTTATCAAATCACGCAGGACTTACCGGGTCGGTATAAGGCGGGTCGATTTATGAATGGGCTTTTACTATTGAGCCCAATATTATTATTTTATTTAGTTTTTTTTCTTTTGTGTAATCCGCCAAAAAAATCAGGATAGGAGCAAAGCCACACAAGCTCAAGTTCAAAGTTATCCTTGAACTTCATCTTCTTCCTCTCTCTATCTAATCCAAATTGCTCATCGATTTTCAAATTAGCTTGATGATATCCGATTCAATTCGTCAATAATTCCGATTTTTCTTTTAAATTTCGTAGCTTTCTGGGTTGAAATTCGTTGGAGTTTCGTCTCTGCATGCCGAACTGGAATGAGATAAAGCTTCTGGGTTGAATTGAGATGCCGTCGATGCTGGTTCTCGTCGGCACATTGCCGTCGTTAGCTTCTCTGGTTAGTCCAGGAGGTGGTGGTGGTGCGAGTGTTTCGTCGTACGCATTAGTAAAAAGGGTTTCTTTGCCGAGGAGAAGCGTCAAAGGAGCTAAGAAATGGTTGTGTAGATATTCTCTTTCCACTAGTACTACTGACTTCATCGCTGAGCAAACTGTTTCTTTAGATTCAAACTCTTTTGAAGGAAGTATTGAAGAGGATGAGGGTGAGATCGTGCTCAAGCAGGCTCCTAAGCCTGTGTTGAAGCCCCCTGTGGCGAGGGTGAGTTCTGCTCCTTGGAGTAAGGAGGGTAAGTTTGATGGAGAAAAAGAAGAGAGGAGTAAGGTTATTGAGTCTCTTGGCGAAGTGTTGGATAAAGCTGAGAGGTTGGAGATTCCGAAACCGGTTAGTAAAGAGGGTGGTGAGGGTTTTAAGCCGTCACAGCCTAGTGCTAACAGTAGTAACTCCAAAGGTGATGGCTTTGGGACACGGAAGACGAAAACTATGAAGAGTGTGTGGCGTAAGGGTGATGCTGTTGCAGCTGTGCAGAAAGTTGTTAAGGAATCACCTAAAATTGATAATAAGGGAATGCAGGGTGATGCCAAATCAGGCACTCAATTGTCACCACCTCAGCAACCTTTAAGAGCTCAGCCACAGTTACAAGGCAGGCCTATGGTAGCTCAGCCACCTGTAAAGAAACCCATTTTAAAAGATCATGGTATGGCAACGAGGCCTTCAGGTCCCATCTTAAAAGATGTTGGTATGGCGTCAAAGCCTTCAGTTTCTGAAGAGGTTGATTCTAGCTCACAAAGTAAAGAAAGGAAGCCCATTTTGGTTGATAAGTTTGCATCCAAGAAAAAAGGTGTTGATCCTGTGGCCTCTCAGACTGTGTTGGCTCCTACCAAGCCTGGAAAGGGTCCACCTTCTAACAAGTTCAGAGTTGAGCAACGTAATAAAAAAAATGCATCAGCTAATCCAAGGCGAAGAATGGCTGCTGAAGATGACGCCGACGAAGATGCATCCGAGTTAAATGTCTCAATTCCAGGAAAAGGTAGAAAAGGGAGAAAATGGAGTAAAGCTAGTAGGAAGGCTGTAAGACTCCAGGCTGCCAGAGACGCAGCACCTGTTAAAGCTGAAATCTTAGAGGTAGAGGAAGAAGGCATGTCCATCGAGGATTTGGCTTACAACCTAGCCATAGGTGAAGGTGACATCCTTGGGTATCTATATTCAAAAGGGATTAGACCTGATGGTGTGCAGACCTTGGACAGAGAGATGGTGAGGATGATTTGTAGAGATTACGATGTTGAGGTCCTTGATGCTGATTCAGTTCAAGTTGAAGAAATGGCAAAGAAGAAGGAAAGTTTTGATGAAGAAGATTTGGAAAAGTTAGAAGACAGGCCTCCTGTCATCACGATTATGGGTCATGTGGACCACGGAAAGGTACGCACAGTGTGCTCTAACCTTATTTGTTTCTCACGTCCAACTCGGAGATGCAGATTCCTTTAAGCAGCAGGTTTTTCCTAATTCATTTCCTAAATTTATCTATTTTGCAGACCACTCTTCTGGACTATATCAGAAAAAGCAAGGTACAAAACTTCATTATCTATGAGATTAGCTATATCCAACGTAACACTGATTTGCCTTTTTTTTTTATCAAGGAATCTTATTGTGGCCTCTTCAGTTCTTTATTTCTTTTAGAAGTGGATTGAGGATACCTTTAGCCTAAGAGTATAGATATCTGTTTTGCTTTCGGATTGTTTGTTTCTTTGTTCATTCGCTTATTGCCAAGGCTATTACTAGATAGTTGTTTCAGCTAATGTCTCTTCTCTGGGCATCTGCCAGGTTGCTGCTTCAGAAGCAGGGGGGATTACACAAGGAATTGGTGCATATAAGGTGTCAGTGCCTGTTGATGGGAAGTTGCAGTCCTGTGTTTTCCTTGATACTCCTGGACACGAGGTAGATCCCTTTTTCCTGCAAGTTGAATCCTCACACCTTCATTTCTGATGCTGAATTTTCATTGATCAAACTATTTTCCGTAGCTATTTTATATGTAGCATGCTTGTTAACTATCTCACATCTATTGCTGGACAACTATAATTTTGCTTATCTGACTTTTAAGAGCTCATCTAGGCGTTTGGTGCAATGAGAGCTCGCGGAGCACGGGTCACTGACATCGCAATCATTGTGGTTGCTGCTGATGATGGAATTCGACCTCAAACAAATGAAGCAATAGCTCACGCAAAGGCTGCTGGTGTCCCTATAGTCATAGCTATAAATAAGGTCTAGGTCCATGTGACATCTGCGTTCTTCTATCTAGGAGTTGGGAAAGAATGAAAGATCCTACCTGTGTATATGTAATCTCTCTCATTCTGAATCCTTTCCCGTTCCAGATAGATAAAGACGGAGCTAGTCCAGAGAGAGTAATGCAAGAGCTTTCTTCAATTGGTTTGATGCCTGAAGATTGGGGTGGTGATGTGCCAATGGTTCAGGTTGGGATACATACTCTCATCACATATATGCTTCAGGCTCCATATATTCCATGGGGTCTCATATCATGCTAAATATTTACCTTTGACAGATCAGTGCGTTGAAAGGCGAGAATATCGATGATCTGTTGGAAACTGTCATGCTTGTTGCAGAGGTTAGTTTGTTATTCACCCCATTAAGCTGAAAGCAGATTTGCTTGATTTTTTTCTTTTTCTGGTAGATGCATAAAAAGCTTAAGTTAGCAGATTGTCCAATTTACGTGATCAGTTTTCTTAGAGTTCATTGCTCATAGTGGCTACAACGGACTTACTTATTTGCTCCAAAATGGGCCCAAAATCTTGCTTTAAGGAGTGGTTTAGACTTAAAAACCTTTACAACGAGGCTTCCATGCATAATTTTTTTTCTCCCTCTTTTCTGGTTTGGCTTCTCATTGGCTTTTGTTTGTGGGTTGACTATATTGTGGTTGTTTCAGCTGCAAGAGTTGAAAGCAAACCCACACAGAAATGCCAAGGGCATTGTTATTGAGGCTGGACTTGATAAAGCGAAAGGACCATTTGCGACATTCATTGTTCAGAAGGGCACGTTGAGAAGAGGGGATGTTATTGTTTGTGGAGAAGCTTTCGGAAAGGTCTAATCAAAATTCAGTTTTCTCCTCAAGCCACATTGTGCAGATGGTATAAACTTGGATCTTACCTGCATTGGTCTTGCTCTGTTTCTGTGTTTAGGTACGAGCTTTATTTGATCACAGCGGCGAACGAGTTGATGAAGCTGGACCTTCCATACCTGTACAGGTTTGTAGTTTCATTATCTACCCTAACTTAAGTGTCATTTCTCACACACTACCGGGAATACTCGATGTAGCTTATGTTTCTTGCCCACAGAATCTTTATCCTTTGTTCTCATGTCTGGATTGATTTTAGGTGATTGGTTTAAATAATGTACCCATTGCTGGTGACGAATTTGAGATCGTCTCTTCACTTGATGTGGCGCGTGAGATGGCAGAAGCACGTGCAGTATCACTACGAGATGAAAGAATATCTGCAAAGGCTGGGGATGGAAAGGTCACCCTTTCTTCCTTGGCTTCTGCTGTATCAGCGAAAAAGATGTCAGGCTTAGATTTGCATCAGCTTAATATCATATTGAAGGTCGATGTACAGGTAAAGCGCCAGTTTGATCATTTATGTTAGCCATTTTGTTTTCCTATCCCATCTTATATGTGCTGATGCAAATCACCAATGTGACTACTAGGGATCCATTGAAGCTGTCAAACAAGCTCTGCAAGTTCTCCCTCAAGAGAATGTGACCTTGAAATTTTTGCTACAAGCGACAGGGGATGTGAGCAACAGTGATGTTGATCTAGCATCAGCGAGTGAAGCCATCATTTTTGGATTTAATGTCAAAGCATCTGGTTCTGTTAAGAAAGCTGCGGAAAACAAAGGTGTTGAGATCCGATTATATCGAGTTATCTATGAACTTATTGACGATGTACGAAACGCAATGGAAGGACTTCTTGAGTCTGTTGAGGTTAGCATCGATTTCATTAGCACTTCTGAAGCGTTTTCTTGTGTCTGATCTGATCAACAGCCTCTTTAGAGTTACACATGAAGATATCTCTTCTTTCCACTAGAGTTGGATCTCTTTTGTTTTTTATTGGTGAATTCTGAATTGCCCGAAAAAGTAAATCTCTGTAATATATAATGGGTTATCATAAAGCATAGGTTTTAGTGTCACTTCATGAGCTCTTTTGGAGTTTTGAAAATTAAATTCATGTGGCTATTGACAGGAACAAATACCAATTGGATCAGCAGAAGTTCGAGCTACTTTCAGCAGTGGAAGCGGTCGTGTGGCTGGATGCATGGTGAACGAAGGGAAGTTTGTCAAAGATTGTGGCATCAAGGTGATCCGGAAGGGTAAGACTGTACATGTTGGTGTCCTTGATTCTCTTAAGCGAGTTAAAGAAAATGTGAAAGAGGTAAACTTTTTTCCTAACCCACAGTTTTTATATTAAGAGTGATCATAGACCATCAACGTCCATCTTTACACGCTAAGATATGTTCCAAATCCAGTTCATATTTGGACTTTTAGACTTTGTTGCTTCGTCAATATAAACTTCTCTGTGGTTTTTATTGTTCTAGGTGAGTGCTGGATTAGAATGTGGTATCGGTATGGATGACTATGACGATTGGATCGAAGGAGACACCATCGAGGCCTTTAACGCGGTTCAAAAGAGGCGAACGCTTGAAGAAGCATCAGCTTCAATGTCTGCTGCAATCGAAGAGGCTGGAGTTGAATTGTAATTTTAGTCATCAAGGAAACTCAAGCAAACAGGGTAAGCTTTGTGTCTCACAACACTTTGGTTGGTACATTGTTTGTATGGTCGCATCTTGTATATGGTATATGTTTCTACATTCGGTTGATTGATGTAGGAAAAAATAACCCAAATGTGACAATATTTTATTTATGAAATCAAAAGGTAATTACTTATTTTAGTTATCTGTACAGAATCATTATTTGTTATAGTCAAAGCATTGGGTCGTCCATCTGTTATATCATATCAACATAGCAATTAAGCACCAGTATAACCAAAGTAAAGGTTAAAGAAAATCCAGTGGCAACTGCAACTGTAAATATTCTGGTTAGCTTCTCTTCATCTGTGGTTGTAGCAGGTGACTGAGTTGGAGCAGGGCAGGAATTGAGCAGTACACCACCGAACAACAAGGAGTTTCCTTCAAAGTGTGCTCTTGGAAAAGTATCAAACTGACTGCCTGTGGGTATTGGCCCTTGGAGAGTGTTGTTGGCCACATTGAAGTAGGACATGAAATGGAGCCTTGTTAACGACCAAGGGATTCTACCAGATAAGTTATTGTTGGAAAGATCCAGCCTCTCTAAGTTGGTGAGGTTAGACAACTCATTCGGAATGCTTCCTGAGAGACAATTATGAGAGAGCTCGAGTGCATGAAGAGCTTTTAACTGGCCAGTCTCTACCGGTATACTTCCTTTCAGATTATTCCTTCTTATGTAGATAGCAGGTGGGAAGCTGGACAGCTTATTATATTGATAATGAGCCGTAAGATTATTAGGATTGATATAAACAGGCAGCTTTAGATTGTTCCTTTCTGTTGCGTCGTAGCCTTTTAGAGATATCAGAGCCTTTAGTTGAAACAGTTCTTTAGGAAGCTCTCCTGAGAGAAGATTATCCGAGAGATCGATGTAGAAAAGATGCGGAAGAGTTCCCAGCCAGCCAGGAATTGATCCCACGAGCTGGTTGTGGGACAAATCCATGACTGCTAAGCTCTTCAGTTTGATCAGCCAAGCTGGTATCTCACCTCTCAGCCCACATCCACCGCTGGCAAATATCCGGAGATTAGGGAAGCCATCTGGGGATATCAAGTCTCTGTCGCTTGGAAACGTTTCGTTGTAAAAGTTCTTTCCAATGAGGAGAGTGGACAGGTTCCTGCAACCCTGCAGAATGCTGAGAGCGCCTGTGATGTTGGTCAGTTGATTGTCTGAAAGAGACAAGAATGATAAGGACTCTAGCTCCAGTACTTGAGGAGATACCTGCCCTGTTAACTTATTGCTTGCAAACCTCATCGCTGTTAGAGACTTGCAGGAGTGAACCCTCCAAGGGAACTCACCGCTGAAGCTATTGTTTCCAAGATCTAAAATGCTAAGTCTCTGAAACCTGGAGAAGTCAAGCTCTGATAAGGTTCCTTCCAGCTGATTTTTCCTTAGATTTAACTTGACGAGGTTAGTACAATTCGCAAGTGAAAGTGGGACTGTACCAGTGATGTTATTGGTGTGGAGCTGGAGGACTTGTAGGCTGGAGAGTTTACCTATGTCCTTTGGTATATCTCCTTCTAGGTTATTGGAGTAAAGCTCAAGGGACGTTAGTTTCTTGAGCTGTGTGATGTCATCATCGATCTTTCCAGAGAGATGATTGGCTGGAAGAACAAGTTTCTCGAGTTTAGAAAGATTGTAGATGTCTCTTGGGATTTCACCAGAGAGATGGTTGAAGCCTGCTCGTAGAACACTTAGCCTCAAACACCTGCCTAGTCCTCGAGGGATATGGCCGCTGAAATCATTATAGGAGAAATCCAGTGTACTGAGCTGCGGTGAGCTTAGGCACATGAACGAAGGGATTGGACCTGTGAAGCTATTGTAGCTAAGATCAAGAACTGTGAGCTGATCAAGGGAAGAAAGAAAATCCAGCGGGAGAGGACCAGAGAGATGGTTATGAGAAAGATTGAGTTGAGAGAGATGGTGAAGTTTCAGAACAGAGAAAGGGAGTTTTCCCTTTAGTCCTCTAAAGGGCAAATAGATTGCAGTGATGTGACTATTAGAGGAATCATCGCAGGTTATTCCTTCCCATGAGCAACAGTCAACGGATGGATTCCAATTCAGAGGAGAAACAGAGGAAGAAACGTTGCCTGAGAACCACAGGAGAGATTCTTGATCTTGATGGTTGCAGCCAGCTTCTGAAACTGTAAGAAACAGGAAAGCAACACATAAAAGGAGTAAGCGAAGCATGTGGGAACTCAGAGGTTGTGTTGTGGTTGATGAAGCTCTCACAAGACCTTTGGCTTTGAATATCATGTCCTCATCAAACAAGAACAAGACAAGAAAAGTCGTTATAGAAGACAGAAAAAAAACTTATTGGCAATACAAGTGTTGACTAAGGGGAAGCAGTCACACAAAACAAATAAGATACCTTGTCACACTAGCATTGACCAAGGCAATTAGTCAACATCTCCAAGATTTATTGATACATTTTGTGAATTTTCTTAAACCATTGGTCCATTGTTAAATTCATTTTTAATTCATAGTCTACATAACATGAGAGGAGAAGAAATCTGATGACTAATTGGGGTCATAATCTGATCAGCCCATATAAACAACCTGGGCCCAAAGAATAAGGTTTAAGTACCTTGACCGTTACTACGTTACATCAACCACACTTCTGAGAGAGGAGTGACCGTTAGTTCGACCACACTTCTCTGTTCCCACTAACTAACTCTTCCTCATTCCCATCTTCTGTGTTCATAGACACTGACGTTTGATCTTATTCAATAATGCCAATACCAAATGCGACTTGCAGGAGAATCTCATCTTCCTCTAACTCCATACCAACTGGTCAACCATGGAAAGGTGGTTTCAATATTCACTAACCTTTTTAAAATTTTCCTATTTCGCCTATTCACCTGCAGTAGCATTCTCGAAGACAAAGATATTAGTAGCTTCGTGTCATCATATTAGATGCTGTTAAGTCCTTTGTTTCATAATAATTAACTCGCATCAACCTTATTAAATAAGTAGCATAAAAAAAATATTTATAGGTTTATGCACTATTCTTATGTTCATTGAAGAATTTATCGTTTCTTTTCATTAGTTTCATGGTTTGGATCAAACCCTGGAGCCTAGTTTTTTGAAGTTGGGCAGTGGCTTTGAAAGCTTTAACCATGGCTGGGGATTTAGACAAGCCATTGCTGGATCCTGATACTTTCAACAGAGAAGGAGTTGACTTGGTATGATGTGTGTTTCCTTTAAAATTTTTACTCTTAATACTTGGCTTCATAGTGGTAATAAAAAAAGGTTTGACGCTTGAGATTGGCAGGGTTTATTGCCACTGGAGGAGGTTTTTGAACACCTAAGAACAACTCCTAGAGGGCTTTTATCTGAAGAAGCTGAAGAAAGATTGAAGATATTTGGTCTTAACAGACTCGAAGAGAAACAGGTAATAAACAACTTATCTTCAAAATGTCTCCATAGTGTTCCTTCCAAGGACAGTATTGAAGCTTATGAGCTCTAATATTTTGTTTAAAACAATGATACAGGAGAATAAGTTTCTGAAGTTCCTAGGCTTTATGTGGAATCCCTTGTCATGGGTTATGGAAGCTGCAGCTTTGATAGCCATCGCCCTTGCAAACAGTGAAGTAAGACAATCAGAGTTTATGTAACCGTTTCTTTCTTCTTTACTTTATGAAGATACACCTTGAAACTCATGGTGAAATGACAGAGCCAGGGTCCTGACTGGGAAGACTTTGTTGGAATAGTTTGTCTTTTACTGATCAACGCAACAATCAGCTTCTTTGAAGAGAACAATGCTGGGAATGCTGCTGCTGCTCTTATGGCTCGTTTGGCTCTAAAAACTAGAGTCTGCTTCTTCCCCTCATATGGTTTTGATTCTACACTGTCTTTTCCATATTAACCTTAAATTCTGATAAAGATCCACACTTACAGGTTCTTAGAGATGGACAGTGGCAAGAGCAGGATGCGTCTATCTTGGTACCTGGTGATATAATTAGCATAAAACTTGGAGATATCATTCCTGCTGATTCTCGCCTTCTTGATGGAGACCCCTTGAAAATTGATCAGGTATGTTCTTTTAGTGCACTATGTAAAGACTTGTCTCTGAGGTTAACATGTATTCCTGCAGTCAGTGCTGACCGGTGAATCGCTACCTGTGACCAAGAAGAAGGGTGAACAAGTCTTCTCTGGCTCTACTTGTAAGCAAGGTGAAATAGAAGCTGTTGTGATAGCCACTGGTTCTAGCACTTTCTTTGGTAAGACAGCATGTTTGGTGGACAGCACAGATGTAACTGGACATCTTCAGCAGGTTCTTTCTTTCTCTTAAAAGTGGTGAAATACAATAATACAGTCTGCAGCTTGCAAGAACATAACATGTTTTTCTTATAGGTTCTGACATCAATTGGGAACTTCTGCATTTGCTCCATTGCTGTTGGAATGGTTCTTGAAATCATTGTCATGTTCCCTATACAACACCGCCCCTACAGGGTTGGGATCAATAACCTTCTTGTCCTACTTATTGGAGGTATACCCATTGCCATGCCCACTGTACTATCTGTCACACTTGCCATTGGGTCTCATAGACTTTCACAACAGGTAACAGATCTCATTGTCTTTTCTCTCTTTAGTCTTTAACTAGAATAGAGCAAAAAGAGATGAATCTAATGCTTCTTCTTGTTTTAAAAGGGTGCCATTACCAAAAGGATGACCGCAATAGAGGAGATGGCTGGGATGGATGTCCTCTGCTGTGATAAAACTGGAACACTTACCTTAAATAGTCTTTCCGTTGATAGAAATCTCATTGAGGTACCAATACTTCTCATATGACTTTCATTTCAAGTACAGTGAATATAGTTAAGTACCTCCTTCTCTGTGTTCTCTATTCAACTAATCTTGGTGTTTAAATGTGCTAATCCATCTGCACAGGTTTTTGCCGACTATATGAACAAGGACACAGTTTTGTTGCTTGCAGGCCGAGCATCACGGCTAGAGAATCAGGATGCTATAGATACAGCAATTGTTAGCATGCTTGCTGATCCTAGAGAGGTACGTGAACTCTCTTTGATAAGACTACTTGTCACCTTATTAGAAGTTTTGTCTCATACAAAGGTTTTTTTTTTTTGTAGGCTCGTGCAAACATTAAAGAAGTTCATTTCTTGCCATTCAATCCTGTGGACAAACGTACTGCAATAACATATATTGATTCTGATGGTAAATGGTATCGCGCTACCAAAGGAGCTCCTGAACAAGTTAAGTATCATCCTATTCTTGGTACTTACCAAACTGATTCACAAACTATCACTGATTCAACTGTTATATACATGTAGGTTCTAAGCCTGTGTCAACATAACAATGTGATTGCGCAAAGAGTTCATGCCATTATCAATAGATTTGCTGAAAAAGGTTTGAGGTCTTTAGCAGTTGCTTATCAGGTAACATCTCTGTACGCTTTCTTGATTTGGTTTTATCTTAAGTGTATTTTTTTGGCCTTAGTTACTCCAATTCATTGAGTCATCTTTCTTACTTTTTTCCAGGAAATTCCAGAAAGAAGCAGCAATAGCCCTGGAGGACCATGGAAGTTCTGTGGTTTGTTACCACTGTTTGATCCTCCAAGGCATGACAGTGGTGAAACCATCCTTAGAGCTCTTAACCTTGGAGTTTGTGTTAAGATGATCACCGGTAAGTCTGAATCTCAAACAACGGAGCTACATTCTTTCAGACACTCTCTCATTGTGCTATAAAACTTTCAGGTGATCAGTTAGCAATAGCAAAGGAGACAGGCAGACGTCTTGGTATGGGAACCAACATGTATCCTTCTTCCTCTTTGTTAGGCCACAACAACAATGATGAGCATGAAGCCATTCCAGTGGATGAGCTAATTGAAATGGCAGATGGATTTGCTGGAGTGTTCCCTGGTCAATAATCAAACCACAACGCTTACATCTACAGGGTTTCAGACTTGCTCTCATTTCTAATCCTAATGTTTTTGTTTTCTCTCTCATGAAACTCAGAACACAAGTATGAGATTGTGAAGATTCTACAAGAAAAGAAGCATGTGGTTGGGATGACCGGAGACGGTGTGAATGATGCTCCTGCTCTCAAGAAAGCTGACATTGGAATAGCTGTAGCTGATGCAACAGATGCTGCAATAAGTTCTGCTGACATAGTACTAACTGAGCCTGGATTAAGTGTAATCATCAGTGCTGTCTTGACTAGCAGAGCCATTTTCCAGAGGATGAAGAACTATACAGTTAAGTACCACATATAGCTTAAATAAATTCAACTTTCCAAGTAGAGTCACACTAATCAGTAAGAATATGCAGGTATATGCAGTCTCAATCACCATAAGAATAGTGGTAAGAAGCTTCATATTACATGATCTGACTCATGTTGGTGTAAATCACACACCTACTTGAGTTTTCTATTCTTATCATTTTTTTTTTCTCATGCAGCTTGGTTTTACACTTTTAGCATTGATATGGGAATATGACTTCCCACCTTTCATGGTTCTAATCATTGCAATACTCAATGATGGTAATCTTATGATCCTCTCAATAGATTCATGTTGATTTTTCACACCCTCAAGTGGTCTTGTTGATCACCTATGCATCAGGAACCATCATGACTATCTCCAAAGATAGAGTTAGGCCATCTCCTACACCGGAGAGTTGGAAGCTCAACCAGATATTTGCGACTGGAATTGTCATTGGAACATACTTAGCATTGGTCACAGTCCTGTTCTACTGGCTCATTGTCTCTACCACCTTCTTCGAGGTATATTCGATTATGTTTACTGAGAAGAATGCATATATGTAACCATCTCTTGAACTTTATTACTCTGCAGAAACACTTCCATGTAAAATCAATCGCCAAGAACACTGAACAAGTCTCATCCGCTGTGTATCTCCAAGTGAGCATCATTAGCCAAGCACTCATATTCGTAACACGTAGTCGAAGCTGGTCATTTCTAGAACGTCCCGGGACTCTCCTGATCTTTGCTTTCCTTGTTGCTCAACTTGTAAGAACTCTTCATCCTTAACCCTTACCATCACACAATGCTATAGGTCTTGATGTTGACTTGTTTGTTTCATGTACACAGGCGGCTACATTGATTGCTGTCTATGCCAAGATCAGCTTTGCTAACATCACAGGCATTGGATGGGGATGGGCAGGTGTTATATGGTTATACAGTCTGATATTTTATGTACCTCTAGATGTTATAAAGTTTGTCTTCAATTATGCATTGAGTGGAGATGCTTGGAACCTCGTATTAGACCGTAAGGTTGGTGCATGTCTTGTCTTGTTACTCAGTCCCAGACTTATACTGGATTGTTTCTTAAAGACAAAGACTATTGGTTTTTTTTGTCATGTAGACAGCGTTTACTTATAAGAAAGATGATGGAACGGCGAATGTAACCATCACTCAGAGAAGTCATTCAGCAGAAGAGCTCGGTGGAAGTCGCTCTCGCCCTTCTTGGATCGCTGAACAAACCAGAAGGCGTGCAGAAATCGCCAGGTTCTCTTTTGGTTTCTTCTTTCCATTTCGTATACTACTAGAACCATCTCTGATTCATACAAAACTTTTTATCTTTGGTCATCATCTGATAGGCTCGTGGAGGGCCACTCGGTTTCAAGGCATTTAGAATCTGTGATCAAGCTCAAACAAATTGACTCAAAGATGATCCGTGCAGCTCATACTGTCTAAAACAACTCTGTTTTGATTGTTCCCTAACTCTGTAAGGTCAAGAGAAATAAAGAACAAAAACAAGAGCGTTTGTATGTTCTGTGTAGTTGGTAATGTAGTGTTGTCTTCTGGTGACAGCAGAATTCAAACATATCCCTTAGTAATTCAGTTATGTATACAATCTATGCAACATTCTGGTTACTTGTTTCAAAAGCTATCAAGTAGTTCCGATGAAACAGATGATTGTCAAGGAAGAAACTCTCCTCTTGTCGAAAAATAATCAAAAGAATCTTACGCTAAAGGCATTATTATAATACAGGTAAAAAAAAAGAACAATGGATTCAGAAGACATAAAAAAGTTAACGAATGTGTTTACTTTTTTATTCATCTTCTGCTATGAAGTTTGGCTCTTCGCCTCGACAGAGATACTCATCGCACATAGAAGAAGTTCCCCAGTCTTTCCTTAGACGCAAAATATCCTCTGTAAAAGTTGAACCCGATGCTCCAATGAAGACACTTGACATTGCACATATTGTCTTATCCAACATAGCATCCACCTTCACATTCCAAAAACCAACCGCAACAAGCAAGTGAATACGAGAGAGAAGAGCATTGACATACATCACGGTTGCGCAAGACATATCAAACAAAGACCGTTACAAGATCATAGTCCATAGATTTTTTTGCTGTTAAATAACAAAGTCTTTGGTCCATAAACAAGTAATAAAGGGATTACCGCAGTGGCATTGGTTACCTGAGAGTCATCCTCTATACCATGTCTATACAACAACGAGTCCCACTTTTCCGCTGAGTTGCGAGGTGGACGTTTGACAAGTGGAATGACTTTTCCATCAACGACTACTAGTGACTGAAGCAGACCGGTTTCACTCTCTGCAGCATCTGTTGAAAGGTAGATTACTGGAGCATTGGCTCTCTCCACTATCCGACTGATGCAGTCTGCAGCTTGTGGTATCGGATAGAAACAACTCGGCGATTTCGCATTGCTGCCCATATAATCATTTCATTAGAGACAGAACCAGCTATAAATCAAACACAGTTTCTTCAAAATCCTAACTTAAGACACCTTGCTACACATAAGTGCCTAAGCAAAGCATATACTAATTAACAAAACAGAACCAAATGGTACTCTAATGACAAGTTTATGTAACCTAAAAAGAGACAAATGCAAAAAAGACCTCACCAGAACTTCAAGAACCCATGTCTCCTGAGATGAAGCGCAATAAAATTCTTTCCCAAAAACGTCTGGATGAACCTCTGCGCTGTCAACACAATGAGCCTGCTGGGTTCAACCAGCGTCTTGCATTTGTGCTTAATAGGTCCACCAGGCTGCATCACCCACTCTCTCTCCAAATCAGCATAGAAAACATCCCCAATAGCAATCACACCATCATCACCCTTAAACTTCTCCACCACTTCCTCAAAACCTCTCTTACTCGGCTTCTTTATATCCTCACTCCAAGGAGACTCAAGCTTCCCACCAATCATAACCCCCAACCCCTTGAGCTTACCAACATGCTCGTCGTCAACATAACAAGGCTGCGGCGACGAGAAGTAACAAATAAACCTATCAATACGAGCCTTCTTCTTCTCCTTGAACTGATCGAAAGAAACAACAACGGTTCTCCCCAAGCAAGTGTTGATCCGGTCTACATCAATCACTCTGTCGTACTGGTAATCAAACTTAGGACTCGGGATCACGAGGACTCGATCTAACAAGGCAGCGAAGAACATGTGTTTCTCTAAACAGATCAAGTGGTTGCTCATTTGCCCCGAGAGACAGATCGCGAAGAGGAACTTGTCTTCTCTAGGCTTCCACCCGATCGTTCTCCTCCTCTCCGACAAGCTCTGATCTACTTTCTTACATCTGTCTGAACCAAGAACCGAGAGGGAGGAGTTTCCTGTCCCGTGTGGTGAGAGAAGCGCCTCTTCGATCTGTTTGCTCAGCGAAATAGCGGATTCCACCACATTAGATTCAATCGCGTTCGAGGAGTTGTTGTGGTTCAAGAGAGAGACGAGCGCGAGCTGTTGCTGCTTTAGAAGATACAGAGCGCGGAGCTCTGATTCCTTGGCTTGTACCGAGAGTGGATCGAGCTTGAAGGTTGAGAGATTCAGAGGGAAGAAGGTGCGAGTATCAGTGAATGAGAAAAGGAAAAAGCCGAGGAGGAGAGTTAGTGAGACGGCGGCGATGACGTAACGCTTGTTGAGTGAGATTTTGCGAGGGTTACCGGATCGGGACGAGGCTTCCTCGATCTGGAACGTCGATCTCGGGCTTCTGCCACCGCCGTTTGCTCTATTAGTGGCGGAATGAAGCTCGTTTTCTCTGGTGTCGTGATGTGGGATTAAGTTACGGTGGTCCTCGTCTTCGTCCGACGAGTTGCGATCCATCGCCGAGAGAGTGAGGGAGTGACGGGCCTAGAGGAATAACTGAGCTTTTAATTTCCCGGAAAAAAAAATAAAACAAATTATTTGATTTTTAGAATTGAAATCCGATAGATTTATGGGCTTGATTTGCAATTGTTTTAAAATCTTTTCACAGCTAAAAATGTTTTTTTTTTCAAGCACAAACCGCTTTTAATATTCTATAGAGATTTTTAAGCTACAAAAGTTTAATTTTTTTCCCAAACAAAATTCCTAAAGTATTTATATTTTGCTCTTAAAATATTCTCAAATCTTCAACTTACAACAATAATATCTATACGTGTGAACCAAAAATCTAACCAAAATGCTTACAAAAGATCTGCAGCATGGCGCAAGAAGTACTGTCAAACATGGATCTCATAGGACGGTTCAGGTGATGCAATCAAACGTGAATCCTCATACGGCAGATATAGTTGTCGGCTGTAAAATCGTCTGTAATATTTCTCATAGTTGTAATAGCATAATTATCCTACGTTAAAAAAAACATCTGACCAAAGTAAAAATCTACCCTATATAGATAAATAGAAATATATAGAAATAAAGATTTAGCTAAAATTATTTGGAATAGAATATATTTGTCACAACTCGCTCAAAATTTAAGTGAAATTTTGTATTTGATTGATGATGGACCAACAACACATGAATGTGTTGGATAAGTAGTACGACTGAAAACCATAAGGTTCTATTTATCCAATGCAAACCAACCATATACTATACAAACTATGAAATGTAAAAGCACAAACCATGAAAGGAGGCTAAAACTGAGAAAATTCAAAGTAAGAGCCATTAGACAAAAGAAGACTACTCCTGATATGGAGAGATCTTATGTGAAGGAAAGACTCGTCCATTTCTATGTTTTTGTTGCATAGAGATCAAAGTTGAAGCAAAGGCAAGGCCATTACTGCACCGAACACCGACACAAGCAACACTATTATCCACGCTGGTAATCCTTGTTTCTTCTTCTTCCTCTTCTCCTTCAAGCCACCCTCCGAGTCCTCCTTTGTTGGGTTGACTACTGTTTTCTCTGACTCTGCTTTTGTATTGCTCTCTTGAGGAGACTTTGGTGACGTCTGTCGCGTTTGTTCAGCTAGTTCCTGCTGCTTGTACTTCTCTACGTACTCTGGAAATAGCTTTCGGAATGCTGGGCTGTAACCAGTAAGTACATTGGATACAAATGACTATCCTGTATCATGAATTCTATTATTGTATATGGTGGGATGATCTCTTACGTTTTACAATTGAAAGCGAGAGACGACTTAGCCAGCTGTTGTTTCTCAGCTACAGTAGTGTTCACACTTCCGGTTGTTGGACTGGTATCCATCTGCGCCACAAGGAAAACGATAGAAAAAAGGCTCAATAACAGAACTAAGAGATATTACCATGTCATATAAGTAGATGATAAACTAACAGCACCGTTAGTCCACATTACAGTAATATAAAAATGTGTAGATTTTTCAATACAAAATTCCATATGTATGAGACGCACTTCAGAGTAAAGAAAAGAAAAACTTTTAGAGCTTACCATAAATGAGAGGAGTCCTGTAAGTATGCTGCATACATGAAAATGTCGGTGGTTAGCTACAGATTTATCAATCCTCTCATCTTTCAAAAATAAATGAACATAGTGAAAGTCAACTATAATATATGTGAAAAGGAGAGAATTCATACCTTGACACAGACCACATCGGGTTCCAGCTTTCTGGATGAACTGAAAATGTCATGTAAAGTTATTCAGATATTGAAACACTTGCTTGCAACGAAACAACAAATAAGAAGTGCACCACTGAGCTTACAATCACTCATAGACAAACATATTTTCTTTTGCGTGATGAACCGACCGCTTGGTGTAGTCATTCTGGGGCATTAAAAAAAAAACAGGAGTGTTTCATTAGAAGCTGGACTACAAACTGAAATAAGATTAATTAATGCTCAGGGCAACTTCTAAAGAACCAAAGAACATACGTAATTCCAGGTGGCTTATAAGGATACTCTGGAGGGAACTTGATCTTTCCATAGTAATATCCACCTGTTAAAGAGAAACCGAAGATGAAAAATGGATTCTGCTAAGGAATGCAGAAGCCAAAACTAACAAGAAATTTCAGACAAGAATATCACCTGCAAAAGGTGTTCCATCACTACCTTCCAGAACATAATCTGTAAGATTAACGCCAATGTTTCAACTGCTTGTTAGTAACAGATCCATCTACCTTTATTTAAATACTAAATGCAGTAATAATACTAGAAAGGCTGAAACTCCCTAATTATACAATCAAGTTAACAATAACACTTTTTTTTTTTGAAACACTAACAATAACACTTACAGCGTTACATAACTGAAAAGAAAATTACAAAAGCTCTGTGTTTACTTTTAAGCTGATATAAACCATTAATAAGCTAATCTTCACCATTCTATCAAAGTTATCATTGAAGTAAGACCTGTTCTGCCTAACCTCATCATAGTAAACAATTTTAAATAGGGTTACGAGAGATTCAACAGGAGAAAATATAGACCAAACATAAAATAAAAAGAAAGAAAAGGCTTACGCCACTCGAGAATGTCATTTGGGGAAGGACGAGCAACAACATGGGAGACTGGTTCCTAAAGGCCCAAAACAGAACATATCATAAATAACCCCGAAAGAAACAAAAGAAGATACGCAACTTACTGTAGACCAAAAACAAAGAAAGCATACACATATACAGGTAGAGCAACATTTGAGAACTTGGTTGGGGAAAAAATTGACATAAAACTTAAAGGAATCATGTACCCTGTACCTTGCAAAGTGCTCTATATTCCTTTTGGAGACGTTTAATAGAAGCCTTTTGTGCCATCTATGGACTATGGACTAAGTGAATAACTGCAAGCTTCTGTTTAAAATAATCAACAGCGTGAACGTATACCTGCAAATGAAACGGGCCAGTTAGAAAAACGAAAGCAAAAAACAGAATCTTTGGCACCAATGGTTTACCCAAACCTTGCGAATAGTAAGGAAACTAAAACCTAAGAAAATAACAAACACACAATTGGATAAACCATGCAAACCTGCACAAAAATGAGTATCAACAAACAAATAGATGCAGTCGATCCTATAGATTAGGCTTCAAGCCAAGTTTAGACATTTTAGCATGGGATCAGAAAACTTAACAAGCCCATACTACAATTCATGTAAATTATTGGACTACCTCACAACAACCTATACAGAAAGAAGGATACTACTTCAAAATATTATTACGCAGCACCTAATCGAATATTTTTACAGGTGAAACTTAAGTCAACAACAACACTTGGCATACCTTTCACTAAGAATCCCCAAAATCTATAACCTAACCGAAAGCAACCTAATTGAAATTCAATCGATTCGATTACAAATGTGAGAGAAAAATATCTGGCAATCCCCAAAAAAAATATCTCAACCCAGAAACTCCTTTGATTTAAACAAGAATCATACGCAGACCAGCTCGAATCAACTGCAACTTCATCAATCAATATCTCAGAAAACCCCCAAGATGCTTTCTCACAAGGAGAAACATACACAATTCGAATTGCAATCAAAGCTTTCCCTCTTACCCAGAGACGCAGAATACGAAGAAAATCACATCAAATATGAAAATGCAACGAAGAAACTCCTAAGAAGATAACAGCAGATCCAAGAAAAATATGATAGAAAGATTCAGCACCTTGATCGAATTTTATCGAGGAGGATGGCTCTCTCTCTCTCTTCCTCTGGAGTTTCTCGTTAATTAATCTTCTCTCTTTCTATTCTAGCCAGGTAGAGAGAGAAAGTAGCCAAACTTGGTTGGTTTATCTAAACCGGAAAATATTTCAACAATTCATTCCGGTTCGTATCTTAGATTCGGTAGGGAATCAAGCCCTTGTTGGGCCAGAATAATACGGGCCTATAATGGCCCAATACCTATTATGAATTCGCGGACTTGGAAATATAATAAAGCACTTGGTTTTGTCTGAATACAGAGATTCCACCAGAAGTTGATTAATGTTGAATTGCTGTTGTATTAGACCATTGAAATTTAGTTAGCAAGATATGCATTAGAATTTGGTTACTATAAATGTAGTTTGATCTTTGGCAGAATAGAAAGAAAGAAAGGAAAATAATCGTTGAAAATAAAAACATTCCATAAAATTCGAAATCGGTGGACGGAGTAAAGTAAATGGTCAAAATCAAGGAAAGAAGAGTTTTCGTCTTTTGAGCCAAAACCATTGAAATATCTACTGGTTTTGACGTTTTGTGAAGTAAAAATTATAAAAAGCTGACACAGATGCGGAGATTCGTTATTGGCCAAGCTAAAAATCTCATTGATCAGACTCGTCGTCGTCAACGTCATCACAAAAGCCTCCGCCTTCTCTCTCTACTAGCCGCTTCCGACTCTGCTCTTGTTCTTTCTTCGCCGCGTCTCTTTTCTTCGTCTTCAGACATGTCTGGTTCTGGTTCTGATTCGTCGTCGTCCTCTCTTCCCGTTACTCTTGACTCCCTCAACCCCAAGGTGGAGTTTTTTTTTGTTTCTCTTCTTTAATCAAATAGCTGTGGTTGCTTTTTGTTTGTGGTATGGAGTTGTGGAGATTGATACGTGTTTGAGCATCTGCTTAGGGTTGATTATTAACACTTAAGATTTATCTTTGTTATGTATTATTATATTAGCTGATACTTTTTTTCTTTTAAATTGCTTTAGTGTCTCTGTTCCTTTCTAGATTCATCATGTAAAAGATTCGATCTTTGTGATTAATTAATTGGTTGTTTAACGCTTTTTTCTTCCCATTTTGTTGACATGACCATGCTCAGTTCTTTTAAATTGAATAGTTTCTTTCTCAGGGAACAGTTCTGCATCGATAGCTAGTTCTATTGACTGTTGTCTTGAACTATTTTATTTTTTGGGTTGTGTCAGGTTCTGAAATGTGAGTATGCTGTCCGTGGAGAGATTGTCAACATTGCTCAGGTAAAAGCAATCAACTTTGTCCTAAGTTGTGTTCTTCTAAAGTATGAGACTGTTTTACTCATCTTGCTTTCTTCTCCCACCTTACAGAAACTTCAAGAAGATTTGAAGATTAACAAGGATGCTTATCCCTTCGATGAGGTACTTTATAATCGTCGGTGTAGGTCTTTTTCTGTGCCTTCAAACTTGATTCCAATACAAATGTCATCCGCTTTTGGTCAGATTATCTACTGTAACATTGGAAATCCGCAATCTCTTGGCCAGCAGCCGATCACATTTTTCAGAGAGGTAAAAATAAGTGAGCTTTGATGGTTTTTGATTTGTTGCATATGTTGAGTTAACTTGTAACATCTATGTCTTCTCTCAGGTTCTTGCTTTGTGTTCTCACACCGCTTTGTTGGACGAGAGTGCAACACATGGTTTGTTCAGGTACCATTTATATGTTCTAACCTCACTACTCTGGTGGTATAAGGTTTTGTTTAACAATGGATGTTGCAATTTTTATCAGTTCTGATTCTATTGACCGTGCTTGGAAGATTCTCGACCAGATTCCTGGGAAAGCTACCGGTGCTTACAGCCACAGCCAGGTATGGCGCATTGTCATTCTTACACAGCATCTCTCCCTCTCTCAGTGAATGATTCATTTTCTTACATGTTCTGTTTTGTCTCAGGGTATCAAGGGACTACGTGATGCCATTGCTGCTGGAATCGAAGCCCGTGATGGTTTCCCTGCTGATCCTAATGATATTTTCATGACAGATGGTGCTAGCCCTGGGGTAACCAATCATCAAACTTTCCTGGACTCGTGGAAAATTATAGAACAAGTTTTTTTATTTATAGTGAGATTAATGTTTCTCTCGTTCTAGGTTCATATGATGATGCAACTTCTCATAAGTTCGGAGAAAGATGGAATCCTCTGCCCTATTCCTCAGTACCCACTGTACTCAGCTTCCATTGCCCTTCATGGCGGAAGTCTGGTATGTTTCCTTATGTCTGTCTGATGACGATATCATTTTGGTTCTTCTGATTGCTGTCATCTTCTTGTGGTAGGTTCCGTACTACCTTGACGAAGCATCAGGATGGGGCCTTGAGATATCTGAGCTGAAGAAGCAACTGGAGGATGCTAGGTCAAAGGGCATCACTGTAAGAGCCTTGGCTGTCATCAACCCTGGCAACCCGACAGGACAGGTAAACTGGATGCTCAAGACTAAACCACAAATCTATTCATCGGTCCAAGTTTTATTTTTTGTCTTATATTCGACCTGTTGTTTGTCTGGTTAAAGGTTCTTGCGGAAGAAAACCAGCGCGAGATTGTTGATTTCTGTAAGAAAGAAGGCTTAGTTCTCTTAGCCGACGAGGTTTATCAGGAAAACGTTTACGTCCCTGACAAAAAGTTCCACTCTTTCAAGAAAGTAGCCCGGTCTATGGGCTACGGTGAGAATGATGTCTGCTTAGTCTCGTTCCAGTCTATCTCCAAAGGTGAGAAAATAACTTGTTTCTTACTCTATTGATAAGCTTATGATCGTTGCTATGTGCAATTAGTCTCAAAGTTGGATTCATTCTTTCTATCAATAGGGTACTACGGAGAGTGTGGGAAGAGAGGTGGTTACATGGAGGTTACTGGCTTCACTTCTGATGTAAGAGCACAGATATACAAATTGGCTTCTGTGAATCTTTGCTCCAACATCTCTGGTCAGATTCTCGCCAGCCTCGTCATGAGCCCTCCCAAGGTTTATAAAACATCTATGTTACTTTAACAGCTGGTTTTGTTTAAGCTCAATTGACTTTAACAGCTTTTATTAAATTTTGATCAGCCTGGTGACGACTCCTATGAGTCATACATAGCAGAGAAAGAGGGAATACTCTCGTCTTTAGCAAAACGTGCAAAGGTTAGCCAGCCATTCACAGAGAAGTTACTATGATACACAGTTACTTATGGTCTTAAATCTTAATGTGTTTGGGTTGAACCGTGCAGACCCTTGAAGAAGCTCTGAACAAGTTGGAGGGTGTCACATGCAACAGAGCAGAAGGAGCTATGTATCTATTCCCTTGCATTAACCTTCCACAAAAGGCCATTGCAGCTGCAGAAGCTGCAAAGACAGCACCAGACGCTTTCTACTGCAAACGCCTTTTAAACGCTACTGGAATAGTTGTAGTCCCTGGTTCTGGCTTTAGACAGGTTTGAGATTGACAAACTCTCTTCTCCAAATAACCGAACAAGAACTTCACTTGCTGTTGTTATTAATCTAGTGTGTGTTTTGTCGTTTTGATGTAGGTACCTGGCACATGGCATTTCAGGTGCACTATACTTCCTCAAGAAGAAAAGATTCCTGCAATCGTGAACCGTCTCACTGAGTTCCACAAGAACTTCATGGATGAGTTCCGCAACTAAGTGATTCTGGTTTCTTAAGACCTCTCTTTGATAGATATGATCAAGTCTTGAGTAATAATAAGCAAGGAGACGCATGCAGTTTCTTTTCCGTCGACATTGTGTTTACAGAAACTAAGACGTGAGCGTCAGTTATAGCTTTTGTGAGAGCAAGAAGTTTTATTGAGTTTTTACCTTTTACAGGCTGATTAAACTAAACGTAATGTTCTTTCGCATACCATATCCTACTCTCCTATATATGATTTTTGCTTAGATATCAATCATATATACATAAGAGAGTTTAAGAAAAATTGTTATAATTTGATTGGTCGAGAGATTTTCAATTATTTTAATTTGATCTAAAATAAAAGATAAGCCTAGAATTAATTAATATCACTTACCAAATATTATAAATGATATTATAAATAATAATTTATGGTAAATAATTATCAAAATTATAGAAAGTGTAATAGTATCTTATTAATTTTTTATATCTATATACTACATAAAATAATTAATAGAACACATCGATGTAATAATTTCATATTATTATATAAAACATTATATTCATATATAAAGTATTATAATAATTATTAACCTCTTATAATGTCCATATATGTCTTATAAGTAATTTATATAAATTTATAAAATTACCTATCATGGCTTACAAAATTATTTTATCATAAATTTAAATTATTTATAATACTTTATAAACATTTATAAAAAAAATAAAAAAAATCCTCATATATATTAAACTAGAAATCACTTAAGTGATTTTGCTTACATATCTATTATTTGTGAAGTCTTAAGAAAATTGCTATAAACATTTATAAAAAATAAAAAAATCTTCATATATATTAAACGAAAAATCACTTAAGTGATTTTGTTTACATATCTATCATTTGTGAAGTCTTAAGAAATTTTTTATAATTTGCTTGGTCTATAATTTTTAATTTTATTTATTTTAGTTTAGATTTAAAATAAAAAATAAATCTAGAACCAATTAATATCACTTGCCAAATAATATAAATTATATTACAAATAATGATTTATGGTAATTAATTGTTGAAATTATATAAAGAATAATAACATTTGATCAATAATTTTTATATTTATAAACTAAATAATATAATGAACTAAACTTTTTATAATTTTTAATTACTTTAATTAGATCTAAAATAAAAGGAAGTCTAAAAGACTAAAACTAATTATTATCACTTGCCAAATAACCTAAATGATATTACACATAATAATATATGGTGGCTGATTTTCAAAATTATAGAAAGTGTAATAATGTTTGATCAATTCTTTTTATATTTATATACTACATAAAATAATGAATAGAAAACAATTTATAGAAATCGATATAATGATTTCATAGTCATATAAAAATATAATTGTATCTATAATAACTATTAATCTCTTATAATGTCCATATATGTTTTATAAATAGTTAGGCTTTGAAGATTGGACGAATTATATTGAACGGAGCATGTGAAAACTTTGATTACAAAAATTTTCCATTTAAATCAAATAATAAAGTGAATAAGCTAATCTTATGATTGAAAATAATTATAAGATGGATTTTTGGTTAATTGATTGTATGGTTTGTGTTACTATTTAGAGAGAGAAATAAATATTTGGCAAAAATATGTAAAAAATTAGGAAAACATTAGCAAAATTTTAATCAAAAGAAAAAAAATAATAACAAAAAAATAAGAAGAGGCCGAAAAATGCATAATATGTGTTGGAGAAGTTAATGTGATAATTACAGATATAACTCCACAAACATTTGTTATTACTAAATATTTATAAATTATTTTACATCAAATTTATGGACATTCTATACATAATATATATTTTCATACAATATTTATATCCGCGAATTCGCGGACAACCAACTAGTTTCAAATTGAAAGAAAACCTAAATCAAAATAAGATTCAAAGGTCACATACTCAAACAAAGCAAGAACAAGAAAATGTAAACAAAGTTCACAGACTCAAACAATGTCATTGTCATTCATCTTCCAAGCTGGGAGTTTACTGCGGCTGTTGTTCTTAAGCAACTTGTCATATAATCCAAAGTTACTAAAACGCTGGTATTGTTTGTCTATTCCTGTAAAGACTGTTTCCATCAACTTAAGCTCCTCCACATACATCTGGATCACGATACCACACAATTTATAAGTCACTCTCATGTCAATGATTAAACATATATAAGAAGTTGGAAATATTGTTTGTTTACCTTAACTTCTTCAATCTCAACTTCATCTCCAACATCAAAGGATTGCCTGATGAACAATAAATGCATCGAGAGATTATGCTCTTTCCAAATCAATTATAGAGAGAGTTTAAGAAAAAAATGTTATAATTTGATTAGTTGAGAGATTTTCAATTATTTTAATTTGACATAAAATAAAAGAAAAGTCTAGAATTAATTAATATCACTTACCAAATAATCTAAAAGATATTACAAATAATAATTTGTGGTAACCAATTGTCAAAATTATAGAAAGTGTAATAATGTATGATTAATTCTTTATATATATATATATACTACATAAAATAATTAATAGAACATAATTTATTGAAATCGATTTAATGATTTCATATTCTTATATAAAACATTATATTTGTATATAAAGTATTATAATAATTATTAATGTCTTATAATGTTCATATATCTTTTATAAGTCATTTATAATTTTTTTTATAAAATTAGTTATAATGGCTTATAAAATTATTTTATCATAATTTAAAATTATTTATAAGAATTTATAAAACATTTATAAGAAATATAAATCCTCATATATATATTAAACCAGAAGTCACTGATGCAAGAGAACATATATACAAAGTGGCTTATGTGAATCTTTGCTCCAACATCTCCGGTCAAATTCTCGCTAGCCTCGTCATGAGCACTCCCAAGGTATAAAAACATCTATACTACATTAACAGCTGGTTTGGTTTAAGCTCAACTGACTTTAACAGCTTTTATGAAACTTGATTAGCCTGGTGACGACTCCTACACTACAAGAAAACAGCGGTATTCTGACGGACATTCCGACGGAAAATGAAATCCTCGGAATATCCCGAGGATATTCCGAGGAAACACAAAATTTGGTTTCCTCGGAATATGCCGACGGAATTCCGAGGAAATATTAATCCGTCGGAATATTCTTATGGAATACCGAGGAAAAATGTATTCCTCGGAAAAAACCGATGAATTCCGAGGA
>NC_027755.1:21624043-21683559 GCF_000695525.1 Brassica oleracea var. oleracea
AACGGAATTCAGAGGAAGATAAGGGTTTCCTCAGAATTCCCTCGGAACTAGGGGTTTTTAACCGAAAACAACGTTTTGCGGATTGAATAACACGTATATAACCTTCATTAAGTGTCTTAACCAGATTATGAAGTCAAACTTTGGTGTTTTACCCAATAACAAACACTTTTACGATTGCATGAACGAAAACCACACAACATAAGAGAAACACTTATACACTTTGATAAACGGTAAAAGGAATACTTTTTGAAATTTTGTTATTTCATCGTTTATGATCATCTATACAAAGAATCCTCAATGGTATGCATTACAATTGTATAAGAAATGAAATACGAAAAAAAAAATCGATGTTTTGAAACCCCAAACCCTAGTTCCTCGGTATTTCCTCGGAATATTCCGACGGAATTCCGAGAAATATAAGGGTTTCCTCGGAATTCCCTCGGAATATTCCGAGGAAATTGTAAACTTTGTTGGCATTGTGATCTAGATGTATGTGGATGAACTGAAGTTGATGATAGCATTGTTCATAGGAATGGACAAGTGGAGACAACAACTTAGTAACTTCGGATTATGTGATAAATTGCTGAAGAACAACAGCCAAAGTGAACTCCCAGCTTGGAAGATGGAGGACATTATTTGAGTTTCAGTGAACTTTGTTTATATTTTCTTGTTCTTGCTTTATTTTCAGACCAAATCTAGTTTTACTTTATAAAAGTTGAAGACGACATTGAATAATCAAGTGATGATAGCCATTGAAAAAGCTCTCATTTTGTCTGTGTTAGTTCTCTATATATGCCTTGTGAAGGCTGTTATGGTTAAATCATTAGCTACTTGATTTTACGTGAGCATATACAACGAGAAGATCGTTGAATTTGAGTCTAGCTCTCCTGACTATATTTGTCACACAATACAATATTGAAGTTTGAAGATCCCGCTACATCTATCATTGACTTAGTTCACAATTAAAAAATGAGCTCAGATGCATTAAACGTCTAGAGATATAGCCTATGGAGTATGTGATACACCGTCATTTTCTTAGATCCTAGTCCAATTGTGACTATATTACCTTTGATTCATTTATCTGATCATATGTGACGCCATTATTATCTCATGTTGCATATAATATATTGTGAACTCGTTAAAACTTATACTTGTAAGATTTATGAATTACATCTTCCGTGACAGCTATTTCTGCCATTAGAAAGCAGGCAAGTAGGGCCCGTGCGTGCAATTTGGGTGGTCCTGCGCGTCATGCGGCGGCGCATTGTGTTATTTGAAAACTAAATAACACATGCAAAATATATAGTATATAAAATGGATCAAGAAGTCTTAATTTAAAACATAAATTTTATTATTGACTGAATTAGAGTTTCTAGTATGATTAGGGAAGATGTCCTAAGAATGATTAGAAAACAAAACCGAAGTTAATGTTTTGGGGATCGCATTGGATCATGTAGGAACAAATAAAAACTTTCAATAAATAAAATATATATTAAGACAAATAAGTATAACGTCGCCGTCAATAAGTGTAGAACTCAGCCAACTCCTGGACAGATCCTATCTCGCGATCATCATCATCGTCGTGATCGGAGAAACTGTCTTCGAGCATCCATAATAAGTGCTCGAACAATACGACTTCACAAGCTACCAAGACAGTCTTTTGATCGTGACGTTCTTCTATAAATCTCGATGATCTATCAAGTAGTTCTTGGACAAGCGGATGGTTGATGACGTTGGAACTAAGCATGTAAGGTCTCCGAGACTTCCCGACGTAGACCAGTTGAAGATCACCGTCACATTTTGAGACCTTGCTGGTGGCCACGGAGGAGGAGGATTCGGTGGTTGGGTGGTGGTTCTTGGTGAACGAAGGCCATTTCTTTATGAGCTTTGTTAGCTTTCCGAACTTGGCCATTAGTAAAGTATTAAACCTTTGATTTTGAGAAATTTTTGAGGTTTTTAAATTAAATAAAAGAAGTTATCAAGTATTTGTCTTGAAGGTGATGAAGTTACGTTCGTTTGTATTTATACTGAGAGATGGATAGAGAAAGATGAACAGCTAATAAAGACAAGGGTACATTATCCGTAAAACTAGTGTCTCCTTGCTCTACTTCCATTAATGTAAATATTATATAATGTATAGTATGTGTGCAAAAGCATGCATGTTGATATGTGCATACGTACGTATGCTAGTGGGTTGGACAAATCTCCTGTATATGTGTTGTTATCTAATTAATGATCAGATCAAGGGTGAACGATGATTATTGATTTTGTTGATAAAGATTGCATCATATGCATATGCACACAACGTTGAATTGTAAACACAAACCCTTGTCCTTGTAGGCAATGTAGGATATAACAAAGTAACAAACCAACTTTATTGATTGAGCTTTTATTGTTTTGTTAAAATCCAATCTCATCTAACTGAGTCTTTAATGGTGAAGAAAATAATTGCATTTTCATTTATAAAAGATCAGCAGCTTTTAATTTTGGTAGGCAAGGCAACAGCCAACAAAATCAAAATATTAAATTGAAACAAATAAATAAAATCAACAAACAAGTTAGTTGCAATAGCAAATAAGCCAGTTGGGATGTTGTTGTTCTTCTTAAAAGAGTGCATTACACTAACGTTTTTTTTTGCTATAGACTTTTTCATCATCTTTAATCCAAAATTCCATTAATCCAGAAACTTATATTCCACAAATGTTGAACCTTTTACATCATGTCCTTATATAGTATACATCATAATAAATTCAAATCAACTGGATCATATATTTTTCATTAAATTTGTATGAAAATGAAACTTTGAAATATGAAAAAGCATGCAATAGTTCAACATTGTTTTAATATGGGGTTTTAAGAACAACTAATCGTATTTATTAACCTCTCAATAAAACTTTATCCTCTCACAAAAGCTCTAACATATGCTCTCACACTTATTATCTTAGTTTTTGTAAACACAACGTCAATGGAAAAGAAGCATAGGTCTCTGTTGCTTATTATTACTCAAGATTGATCATATCTATCAAGAGAGGTTTTAAAAAAACTGAATCCCTTAGTTACGGAACTCATCCATGAAGCTCTCGTGGAACTCAGTGAGACGGTTCACGATTGCTGGAATCTTATCTTCTTGAGGAAGTATAGTGCACCTGAAATGCCATGTTCCCGGTACCTACATCAAACGGACAAAAACACACAAAGATTAATCACAATAGTAAGTGAAGTTTTTGTTCAGTTACTTGGAGAAAAAGACACATTCTCAGTTTCAAACCTGTCTAAAGCCAGAGCCAGGGACCACGACTATTCCGATAGCGTTTAAGAGGCCTTGGCAGTACAAAGCGTCTGGGCTTTGCAGCTTCTGCAGCTGCAATGGCCTTTTGTGGAAGGTTAATGCAAGGGAATAGATACATAGCTCCTTCTGCTCTGTTGCATGTCACACCCTCTAACTTGTTCAGAGCTTCTTCAAGGGTCTGGCACGGTTGAACTCAAAACGCATTAAGACAATACACTTGTAAAATCATGATTGATATTATCTGTGAATGGCTAACCTTTGCACACTTTGCTAAAGTCTAATGAGGAGAGGATTCCTTCTTTCTCTCCTATGTATGAATCATAGCACTACAAGAAAACAGCGACATAGTGAGAGAAAAAACTCCTCGGTATGTCGTCGGAATAACGTTATTCCGACGACATACCGAGGAGTTTTTTCTCTCACTATGTCGCTGTTTTCTTGTAGTGCTATGATTCATACATAGGAGAGAAAGAAGGAATCCTCTCCTCATTAGACTTTAGCAAAGTGTGCAAAGGTTAGCCATTCACAGATAATATCAATCATGATTTTACAAGTGTATTGTCTTAATGCGTTTTGAGTTCAACCGTGCCAGACCCTTGAAGAAGCTCTGAACAAGTTAGAGGGTGTGACATGCAACAGAGCAGAAGGAGCTATGTATCTATTCCCTTGCATTAACCTTCCACAAAAGGCCATTGCAGCTGCAGAAGCTGCAAAGCCCAGACGCTTTGTACTGCCAAGGCCTCTTAAACGCTATCGGAATAGTCGTGGTCCCTGGCTCTGGCTTTAGACAGGTTTGAAACTGAGAATGTGTCTTTTTCTCCAAGTAACTGAACAAAAACTTCACTTACTATTGTGATTAATCTTTGTGTGTTTTTGTCCGTTTGATGTAGGTACCGGGAACATGGCATTTCAGGTGCACTATACTTCCTCAAGAAGATAAGATTCCAGCAATCGTGAACCGTCTCACTGAGTTCCACGAGAGCTTCATGGATGAGTTCCGTAACTAAGGGATTCAGTTTTTTTAAAACCTCTCTTGATAGATATGATCAATCTTGAGTAATAATAAGCAACAGAGACCTATGCTTCTTTTCCATTGACGTTGTGTTTACAAAAACTAAGATAATAAGTGTGAGAGCATATGTTAGAGCTTTTGTGAGAGGATAAAGTTTTATTGAGAGGTTAATAAATACGATTAGTTGTTCTTAAAACCCCATATTAAAACAATGTTGAACTATTGCATGCTTTTTCATATTTCAAAGTTTCATTTTCATACAAATTTAATGAAAAATATATGATCCAGTTGATTTGAATTTATTATGATGTATACTATATAAGGACATGATGTAAAAGGTTCAACATTTGTGGAATATAAGTTTCTGGATTAATGGAATTTTGGATTAAAGATGATGAAAAAGTCTATAGCAAAAAAAAACGTTAGTGTAATGCACTCTTTTAAGAAGAACAACAACATCCCAACTGGCTTATTTGCTATTGCAACTAACTTGTTTGTTGATTTTATTTATTTGTTTCAATTTAATATTTTGATTTTGTTGGCTGTTGCCTTGCCTACCAAAATTAAAAGCTGCTGATCTTTTATAAATGAAAATGCAATTATTTTCTTCACCATTAAAGACTCAGTTAGATGAGATTGGATTTTAACAAAACAATAAAAGCTCAATCAATAAAGTTGGTTTGTTACTTTGTTATATCCTACATTGCCTACAAGGACAAGGGTTTGTGTTTACAATTCAACGTTGTGTGCATATGCATATGATGCAATCTTTATCAACAAAATCAATAATCATCGTTCACCCTTGATCTGATCATTAATTAGATAACAACACATATACAGGAGATTTGTCCAACCCACTAGCATACGTACGTATGCACATATCAACATGCATGCTTTTGCACACATACTATACATTATATAATATTTACATTAATGGAAGTAGAGCAAGGAGACACTAGTTTTACGGATAATGTACCCTTGTCTTTATTAGCTGTTCATCTTTCTCTATCCATCTCTCAGTATAAATACAAACGAACGTAACTTCATCACCTTCAAGACAAATACTTGATAACTTCTTTTATTTAATTTAAAAACCTCAAAAATTTCTCAAAATCAAAGGTTTAATACTTTACTAATGGCCAAGTTCGGAAAGCTAACAAAGCTCATAAAGAAATGGCCTTCGTTCACCAAGAACCACCACCCAACCACCGAATCCTCCTCCTCCGTGGCCACCAGCAAGGTCTCAAAATGTGACGGTGATCTTCAACTGGTCTACGTCGGGAAGTCTCGGAGACCTTACATGCTTAGTTCCAACGTCATCAACCATCCGCTTGTCCAAGAACTACTTGATAGATCATCGAGATTTATAGAAGAACGTCACGATCAAAAGACTGTCTTGGTAGCTTGTGAAGTCGTATTGTTCGAGCACTTATTATGGATGCTCGAAGACAGTTTCTCCGATCACGACGATGATGATGATCGCGAGATAGGATCTGTCCAGGAGTTGGCTGAGTTCTACACTTATTGACGGCGACGTTATACTTATTTGTCTTAATATATATTTTATTTATTGAAAGTTTTTATTTGTTCCTACATGATCCAATGCGATCCCCAAAACATTAACTTCGGTTTTGTTTTCTAATCATTCTTAGGACATCTTCCCTAATCATACTAGAAACTCTAATTCAGTCAATAATAAAATTTATGTTTTAAATTAAGACTTCTTGATCCATTTTATATACTATATATTTTGCATGTGTTATTTAGTTTTCAAATAACACAATGCGCCGCCGCATGACGCGCAGGACCACCCAAATTGCACGCACGGGCCCTACTTGCCTGCTTTCTAATGGCAGAAATAGCTGTCACGGAAGATGTAATTCATAAATCTTACAAGTATAAGTTTTAACGAGTTCACAATATATTATATGCAACATGAGATAATAATGGCGTCACATATGATCAGATAAATGAATCAAAGGTAATATAGTCACAATTGGACTAGGATCTAAGAAAATGACGGTGTATCACATACTCCATAGGCTATATCTCTAGACGTTTAATGCATCTGAGCTCATTTTTTAATTGTGAACTAAGTCAATGATAGATGTAGCGGGATCTTCAAACTTCAATATTGTATTGTGTGACAAATATAGTCAGGAGAGCTAGACTCAAATTCAACGATCTTCTCGTTGTATATGCTCACGTAAAATCAAGTAGCTAATGATTTAACCATAACAGCCTTCACAAGGCATATATAGAGAACTAACACAGACAAAATGAGAGCTTTTTCAATGGCTATCATCACTTGATTATTCAATGTCGTCTTCAACTTTTATAAAGTAAAACTAGATTTGGTCTGAAAATAAAGCAAGAACAAGAAAATATAAACAAAGTTCACTGAAACTCAAATAATGTCCTCCATCTTCCAAGCTGGGAGTTCACTTTGGCTGTTGTTCTTCAGCAATTTATCACATAATCCGAAGTTACTAAGTTGTTGTCTCCACTTGTCCATTCCTATGAACAATGCTATCATCAACTTCAGTTCATCCACATACATCTAGATCACAATGCCAACAAAGTTTACAAAAATATTCATGTTTCACAAATGGTTAAGTTTAATATATAACAAAGCAAAAATATTGTTTGTATACTTTGTCTTCTTTGATCTCAACCTCATCTCCAACATCAAAAAGTTGTCTGATGAACAACAACTGCATCGAAAAAATGTTCTTTCCAAACCAACTAAAACAAATATGTTGTGAAACAATTGGGTTGAGCATATCACAATTTGAGATATTAACCTAATGTTTAAGTACTATTTTATTTTATTATTTTTTAGATATTCAACTAGAGTTTTGCAATAAAGTTGATTTAATGTATTTTTGTTTACCTAATATTCTTTATTGAGTGTGCAGTAAAAATGAATATCCATTTCTTTCATTTTCTCTTATTTTTCCTCAAAAACACATTATATTTTCTTTATTTTTCCTTCACTTTTCCTGAATATCATCTAATAAAAGATTTATAAGAAAGAACCAAAAGAAAAAATTACTAAGCTTATGTCATAAACAAAATAAGTTACACTCATCATATCCATAATTTTAAAATAAAACATAAACAAAAAGTGTAAATCAAAGCTCATAAAAACTCAAATATTATTCTCAATCTTCTAGACTTACATGAGTTCAATCAATCTAATAAACTGATGTGGATGTTCTCATTATCCTCATATGTCATTCAGAAATATTATTCAGCGTCTTCAAAGCAATATCGTTCCGAAATCACTTAAGATCTTCCAAGCCAATAAACTTTCAAAAAAAAAAATCAACGTTTGTAATTTCCAATATATGTATAAATACATATAATGTGAAACTTACTTTGAATTATCACTCGCCACATTCATAAAAATCTTTTCTGTTTCACTTCTCGCATCGAATTCACATTTTATCGTAGCCACTACGCTTTTTTATTTTCCAATCATCATTTTCTTTCTCTGCCACAATGATAGATGTAGTGGGTTTAGATCTTAAAACTTCAATACTGTATTGTGTGACAAATATAGTCACGGGAGATTACAAAATTTCAACCAAATATTTGTAATAGAGAGAATCAATGATTTTCTCGCCGTACATGCTCATGTGAAATCAAGTAGCTAATGACTTAACCATAACAGCTTTCACAAGGCATATATAGAGAATTAACACAATCAAAAACTGTTGATCAAGTTCCCTTGGCTTTATAAACGTTGAATGCTTTTTAAATCCATTGTCATAATAAATACCCATATATATATATATGTATATATATATGTGTAAATCTTATAATTCATATCATCTCATGTCAGACTATGTAGATAAGAAATTTTTTGCCAATGTTATAAGGTTTAGTATTTTCATAGTTAAACGCATACACAAAGTATTTCATTTAAAAGGTTACTAGATCTCGACCCGCACAACCGTACGAGTTTTATTTTATATACTAAATCATTTTAGTTTATAAAACAAAATTTATCAATAAATTAATATAGTTTAGTATTATGTATTATCTAACTCTATTATATATGTGTTTATGTGATTTATGATATTATTATTATAAACAAAATTCAAATTTTGTATTCTTGTAACAAATTTTGTTTTGAAAACATAATTATGTAACAGTACTATTTTACATATTTTTTTATTTCTAAATTTGAAATATATATAAAATTTAAATCAAATTGGACCTACTGTTAAAAACTAAATCAAATTGGTAATAGATAAAAAAATTTGGGATACTGTTAAAAACATCAAATTTTTAACACTATAATATATTGTGACTGTAAAATATTACGGTGCAATTAGTTAGTCTGTAATTCAAATTTGGTGTATATAATTTGTTTTATAAACGCAATATACATATGGTGATTAATTAAACTCATGTAGTGTTCATCGTTAGTATAAGGGGTTAGTCGAAATTTGATTTAAATTGCATGTTCAGAATAATAACAATAGGATAATGTATTGGTCCACGGACTGGTTTGATAATGGTTTACATCCTGGCTATCTATAAATTGATTTTACATTTAATAAGGATTAAAAATTGGTCATGTTTACCATTCCGGTTTTGTAGGAATTATGGTTATATTAGTTGTGATATATTATTAAACCATGTTATTAGTAATAAATGAATGATAATTGATTTCTAATGAGAGTCCATTTTTTAAAAAAGTCACACATGAATCACACTATAATATATTGTGCCTGTAAAATATTACGGTGCAATTAGTTAGTCTGTAATTCAGATTTGGTGTATATAATTTGTTTTATAAACGCAATATACATATGGTGATTAATTAAACTCATTTGATATAGTGTTTGTCGTTAGTCTAAGGGGTTAGTCGAAATTTGTTCAAAATAATAACAATAGGATAATGTAGTGGTCCACAGACTGGTTTGATAATGATTTACATCCTGACTATCTATAAATTTATTTTACATTTAATAAGGATTAAAAATTGGTCATGTTTATCATCCGGTTTTGTAGGAGTTATGGTTATATTAGTTGTGATATATTATTAAACCATGTTATTAGTAATAAATGAATGATAACTGATTTTTAATGAGAGTCCATTTCAAAAAAAAAATCACACATAAATCAAAGTCGTGATTTCTGTTTTAATATATAAGATGCGTTTTACGTGAAATTTTATCGTTAATTTTGACTATCACATGATTAGTTTGACATATTTTTCCAAAAAAAATTAATATACAAGTTGTAGAAACTAGAAAGCAAAAAGAAAATATGGAGGACTATTATTGATAGTCTCGCATCTCGGTGCTATGAGGCTGTACTGGAACACTTGGGCCAATCAAGCCCATTACATCATGAAACGCAGCGTATGATACACCGACAGCGTGCAAAATAGACCCATTACAAGATTGGTGGAAATTGAAGAATTTAATAGAATTGAATAACGTGTTTCCATCATGAACATAAATGAAGTCACACATTGACAACATCTCGTTGGACCCTGACGGTCTTGCACTATTTATTTTCCTTCTCCTGATCGAGATACACGTGTAATCACGGTTCGTCAGATGGTAGGGCCGGTCTAATAGAGTTGTTTTACTTCTCTGTCCAATGCACAGCGTTGGGTCTACTCATTGGTTTAAATTTTACCTTTTCTCTGTACATAGTCGCTTGATGGTGCGGTTGTTTCGGTGGAGAGTGAGACCCACTAAACCACCCGACTTCGTTTGCGGGGTCCACTGATAAGAAAAAAGAAGGCTGCAAACTGTTTGGTTTGGTAGATGTAAACCAATTCAAATGTTTCTTTCGGTTTACAGAGTGATAATTTGATAATAAATACTAAGAAATTCTTTTCATGCACTTGAGAATCATATTTCTTTTCTTTTGAACTACGAGAATCATATTTCTATATCATTATTATTTTTTCTTTTTTCATATTTCTATATCATTATTATTTTTTCTTTTTTCATATTTCTATATCATTATTATTTTTTCTTTTTTCATATTTCTATATCATTATTATTTTTTCTTTTTTCATATTTCTATATTACATAATTTATGCTATGTATACTTACTAATTTTTATATCATTGTGTGGATTAGTGATGGTTTTTATATCAAACAGGGTTTGGTTTTATTATCAGAGGCTTGGTATGTAAATTCCAAAAAGATGAAATACCCATGTTTGGTAATTGTTAAACGCAATCAATTAAGCTGATTTTGATCAATCATTCGTCGAAGTTAAAGAACTCAATATATTAGTTTTCGCATGAAGATTAATAAAGAAAGATTTATCATTGACGTCGACACAGAATGAGAGGAACATGTCGCATGTGCGCAAGCTTATGTCATACCGACAGTGTAGACGCATCTTGTTCACTTTAAGGCTCCTTTTGTAGTAAATAGTAAGGACATATTTTTTCAAAGTATACTTTAATTACTTGCTACAAAATACAAATAAGGGGTTTAATATGATGTTATCCCATGGACTATATCTGCGAGGTGATTTTGTCACATGTCCTCCTTACAATCAATTTCACAAAACAAATATGATATGTCTACTGAAATTGATGACATGACTTCCAGAAAAATATGACATGAATAATTTCATTTAATGTTGATTTATATTTTTGGCAAACTTATTAGAATATGTTGATAATTCAAATATTATATTTAATATTGATATTTCTTTTTCGTAAACTTTTTTTAAATATGGTAATAGCTCATACATCATCTATAAAATAAATATATTCATATAACATTTCAAATTTCGAAATATTATTATTTTTGTATAATTATACAATTTGTATTACTAAAGCTTTCAAATTTTTTTACAATTTTTAAAAAAATTAAATATCTAATCGTAAGATCATTAGTTTTTTTATATACCTACAAATTTTATAAATATTGTTTAGGTTAAATTTTTGATAATTATATAATTTTATATCATTTTTATTAGTTTTATACAAATTGATTTAATATATATCAAACTTATATTAAATATTAGTAAGAAAATAGAAAAAATCTATAATATTTAATAAAATTTATTTTTAAATATAATTTAGATTAAAAAATTTCTTTACAGCACATGGTGCAGGAAAACACCTAGTATGATTTAACTATTTAGGACTTTTGTCACATTTGATTAAATGTTGTAGCCTATTTAATTGAAAAACATGGGAGTACACTCAATTTGGCATGAATGAACTATATTTGGATCTTTAATATTACTTGCATGTGAAGAATAATACTTTTTCAAAGTGAAGAATATTATTACGCGTTCACATCACGTGTTTTGTTAGTGATTATTCCACAAAAATTGAAGAAAATTGTATATTAGATATCCCCTATATATTATTTGTGAAACATTACAACTTTTTTTTTGTAGCCACATGTCATCACTAGGATGATTCTTAGAATTATTAGAAAAAAAGGTTGGTCAATCTAATTATATAACAAGTTTTTTATTAAACTAACCATAAATTTATTATTAATGTCATTTATTATTTCTTTAAATAAAGATTACGGAATTACCTAATGTGGGTAAAGTATATATGATAATTAATGATTTTGAATAATAAAGATCTAATTAAAAACATGTATCTTCTATCAAATTTGTTTGATTTAAAACTATTAAAATATTTTTTTTTTTAAACACAATAACCATATTATAAAAATTTAGATTTTTCTGTATATTTTAACTGTAATATTTTAATTTCTACGACATTGGTCAATATGAAAAGATGGCTTTGTATTATTAGGTACACAATGAATAGATATCAGTAAGTACTCAAAACACTTATTACGATATTCTTATACAATATAACATGTATAAATTAATACTCGATAAATTAATAATCTCAATAAAATAATAAATTTCATCGGTCCTAACTTCGACCGGAATCGATAAAATGATTTGATAATAATTTTAAAAAAAATTATATGTAAATATATGATCCCATTAAAATTATTAATTAATAATTATACATACAGTAAAACCTTTATAAATTAATAATGTTGGGACTTTGAAATTTTATTAAATTATAGAGATATTAATTTACAAAAATTTATTTATTTAGATTTTTTATTTTAAGATATATTTATTCTAAGATAAAAAACATATTTGACTTTAGTGTATAGACATTAATTGTTATTTTTTAACAATTTGACATTTATATTAGTTTTATTATATTATTTGGTGTATATAATATATATTGCATAGAACTTAAATGTGGTTTTAGATATAATATTACTAAATCTGATCAAAAATATATTAAGTGTTAAGATAATATGAAGATATTTTTATTGTGAATATAAAACAAACAATATAATAATAGGTTCTTACTTATATAAAATATGTATACATATAAATTATTAATTTATAATTTTAATGAGACCATATATTTACATATAATTTTCTAAAAAGTTATTATCTTATTATTTTATCGATTTGTGTCAAATTTTGAACCGGTCCAAGTTGGGACCGGCGAAATTTATTAATTTATAGAGATTATTAATTTATTGAGTATTAATTTATAGAGGTTCTACTGTATATACATAGTTTATATAAGTAAGAATCTATGATTATATTGTTTGTTTTAGATTCACAATGGAATTATTTTTATATTTTCTTAACAATTAATATATTTTTGATGAGATTTAGTAGTGTTATTATAAATCACATTTAAGTTCTATGCAATATAATATTATATAGACCAAATAATACAATATAATAAATATAAATGTAAAACTTCAAAAAATAACAATTAATGTCTATACGCTAAAATCAAATATTTTTATTATCTTATAATAAATATATCTTAAAATAAAAAATCTAAATAAGAAAACTTTTGTAAATTAATATCTCTATAGATTAATAAAATTTCAAAGTTCCGACATTATTAATTTATATAGGTTCTACTGTATGTTGATGAGACCATGAACCTTTAATAAGAAGTGTATAAGTTTTAGAAGCATGTAGACTAGGGGTGTTCAATCCGGATATCGGTTCGGTTTTTTTGGTTTTTCGGTATTTCGGTTAGTAAAATATAACTACCATTCTAAATCCATATTTACTTCGGTTCGGTTCGGTTTATATACCGCCGGTTTTCGGTTTATTCAGTTTTATACCAAAACATAATTATTTAGTTTGGGATCATATTATATAAATTTTAGAGTCATATTGTCATCGCAGTCATTTATTAAAAATATATTATATTAAAAACGCTTATACCTTCAAATGAAATAATAAAATCTAGAATTAAAATCAAAACTCGAAATTTTGAAAAAAAAAAAAAAAAAACAAAAGAGAAGTATGAAAGAAAATGTTTCCACTCTTCCATATTCAGTGTTCATCGAAGTCATGCTTCGTCGAGTGAAACTCTGTTCGTTTATAAATAAGAAAAAAATTGTGAAGAATTTTTTCTAGTTATTATCCATCAAATTTATAACCTTCACTTCAATTTAATCAATGCTAAAAGAAAACAAAATGATTAAAAGAAGAAGACTAAGAAAATAAAAAACCTCAGTTACAATGAATTGTTATTTAATTATATTTTAAGTGTTTTTCAAATTATGATTCTTTATTACTATAAAAATATGGTAATAATTATTAACAAAAGAATAACTTATATAACAAATATATTTTTCATGTGACGTTATAAAATATATACATATTTACATGTTTTTATTTTTGATCGGTTTTGTTCGGTTTATTCGGTTTAATCGGTTATAAACCAAACCATATCCAAATCCTACTGTTTTTATAAAATCATATCCATTCGGTTTATATGGTATATACCAAAACCATACCATATTGTCTATTTTGGTTCGGTTCGGTTTAGCATGGTTCGGTTTTACCATATTGGACATGCCCAATGTAGACTTATTTACGTCTACAAGTACTTCCACGGAAAATTACAGAGATTTTAGATACCCTTTAATATCTTAGAGAGAAAAAAAAAGAAGATATGAGGTTGAAAATTAAACAAAATGTGAGGTTAAAAGAAGAAGATATATTTTTTTTTTCAAATTTGTGTATTCTTTTTTGTCAGCAACATATATATATGGCTTTCGTTGTCTCTACTCAAAATATTTATATTTTTGTTTTCCCAAAATAATTATTTACTAGATTTTGACCCGCGCTTTCAAAGCGCGGGTTTATTTTTGTTTTTTTTTTCAATTGACAAATATTTAGTAAATGTCACATTTTCATATATTTGTGTTTTATTTTATAAAAGACTTAAAAATTTTATCTTTATTTATCGTATTTCATTTTAAATGACTATTTATGTTAAAAAAATTAAACTTTATTTTTTTAATGAATTAAGTTGGTATAACTCTGATAAATTAATTTTATTATGGGGTTAATATTTTAATTAAAAAATTATATACTTTTAATAAAGATTTATACTTTTCAATAAAAAAATTCAATTATTTTTATGAATGCTTAAATTATATTAAGAAAAGAAAAAAATAATAATTAAGAATAGTTGAAAAAAAATTATTTGAACTTGGACTCAATGGTCCAAAGGAAAAAAAAAAAGGTGAGAATTGAATCTGATTTTTTAATAGGCCCAAATGGCCCAAGAGAGATTTGATTTGGGCTGGATCCAAAAATAATGACCCAATATAGATTTGTTATTAATATTACTTAATTGCCCTTAATGAAACATGCAATGTTAGTGAAGGAAACATGCCCTAAGGTAATTATGACAATAGGATCCTGCTTTAATAGTATAGATTACCGTTAAAATTATATCATTGGGTGTTTGGTCCACTGCCCACGGCGCAGAGGAGCAAGAGCCTTGACCCCATCTCTCCTACCAAAGTTCATCTTATAAGTTTGCCCTCCATCCTATTAAACCACCTTCTATACGAAGTCTTAAACCGGATGCGTTGAGCGGATTCCACTAACCAATCAAAACTACTAAGAACATGATTATCCGGGGTGTTTAGTGGATTTTTTAGTGTGTGGGCCCCTACAAAACCCTTAAGGATCGGTTACAAAAACTACTAATTAAGAACCGATTTTAGTGAGTTTCTTACACTGTTCGCGGACCCCACTGACACGTGGCGGCCCGCGATTGGTTTGTTTTTTAATTTTTTTTTTTTTTAAAAAAAAAAAACTAAGAAACCCAGGATAATCATGGCCTAGTACTATCACATACCTAGGAAATTTTTTATGTATATTTAGATGATAGAGAATGAAATAATGCTAATTTGGAAAAATTGGGATAACATGGTCCTAACCGGGTATTGTTGTTGTTTGTTTCGATTCGGTTAAGGAGGGTAATTTGGTAAAACTAATACTGAGTTTTGGTATCTTCCTCTCGACTCTTGCGTCATTGTATCTTCTCATTAGTTACACAGACTGTTACGCCAAGGAAAATTAAAAGAAGTTGAAAGTTGTCAGAAGCAAGCTCTCTCTCTCTCTATAGAGCTTCACATTACTATCTACTAGACCGCTTAGAGACAGAGAGATAAAAAAAAAGAGAGTTCTTCTTCAACTCTGCCAACGAGAAAGATTGCCATTTCTATTGCAAGAAAAAAAAACATTCTAGTAACGACAGGTATGCAGACACTGTTACGGTTCTTAGTGTTGTGGTCAGATCTAGGAAGCATCGGTTTACAATTTCTATGGTTTGATAGTGATTGAGCTGCTGCTTGTCATTGTATCATTGTTGAATTGAACTCTTGTTTCTCTTTATTGCTATACATTTAATTGCTTACTATATTAGTCACATGAAATTCTTATGATCTCTTGAATGATTCACATTATGGTATAGGAGAAAGGGAGGGCTTTCACTAGTGTGAACAATGAAGGCTGATACTGTTCTTGACTATGCTATCTTTGAGCTTTCTCAAAAACATTCACGGTGAGTGAATCTCATCCTCGTACTGATATGTTCTTGTCGATGAAATCTTGTTTGATCCTCGGTGTGTTTAACAGATGCGAGGTGTTTGTATCGAGTAATGGAGAAACAGAGAAACTGGCTTCAGGATTGATAGAACCATTCGCGAATCATCTGAGTGTTCTTGCAACAAAATCTTTATTCAGAGCTGAAGTAGCAAAAAACGAGAATAACAAATCTTGGTTCACAAGAAGAACACTCAAGAGGTTCTTCTCTATAGAACATTTTGCTTTTGCCTTTTCACATAATAGTTACAAGTAGCTTAGTTCTTGGACATCTTTTCAGGTTTGTTCAGTTTGTTAACGGTCCAGAAGCTTTGGAAAGAGTGAATACATTTGATTCGGAGATGTCACAATTGGAAGCAGCTCGGACATTATATTCTCGTGGTATGTTAAATATACTCATTTGTTCCATCAAATTTTTAAGTTTTACGACCAGACTTGTTCTTAAGTTTTTTTCCATGTTTCAGATGATGGAGGTGTAACGGATGCAACAAAGTACGTAAGCTTCTCTACTTTTATATTGGAGGGTCAAAGTACATGTTGCTGACTAGCTTTTCTTTGTGTGTTGGTGTGTACAGGAAGGAGCTCTTAAGAGCTATAGATTTAAGACTCGAGGCTATTCAAAAAGACTTAACCACATCGATTGCTCACGCCTCAGCCAATGGTTTTGATCCTCAAACTGTTTCTCATCTCCAACGTTTTGCTGATACATTCAGTGCACATCCTTTGGCGTAAGCACTTCTTCTTTTTCTTGATGTTTCACTTTATTGCAATTGTATTTTTTTTAACTTCTGATCTGAATATTCTTTTTTTTTTATCAGTGAAGCATGTGGAAAATATATGTCATTATGTGAAAGACGACCAGACCTAATCACAAAGCACTTGACATCAGTCAATGAAACAAACATCAGTCAACTTCAAAGTAGTAAAGATGATGAAAAGGAGAGTTTGTATGAATCATCTACGGTTAATACCAGTCAACATACAAGGAGACTCAGCGTGCAAGACAGGATTAATCTCTTTGAGAGCAAGAAGACTGAAAATTCAGGACACAAACCGGTGGTTATTGCTAAATCCACAGAGCTGAGGAGACTTTCTTCTGATGTCTCATCAGCTGCTCCTGTAGTCCCTGAGAAGTCTGTCTTAAGAGGATGGAGTATTGTTAGTGATATACCATCTGCTGGTAATCCTGATGTCACAGTGGCAAGAGAGTCTGAAGAAAACATCAAAAATGATGATGATGATGGTGTGTGTTCTACTAAATGTGATGATTCTCAAAACAAGACTGATGGTGATGGTTTAAAGAAGAGAGAAGAGGAGAGCTATGCATCCAAGCCACACAATGTAGCACAACCAGCTAATGGTGAAAAAGACAACAAGAATGTTGTTATGCGTCGGAATGTATCTGATTTAAGTTACTCAGATGCTTCTAAAGGGAAGTTATACGAGATGTATATGAAGAAAAGAGATGCAAAACTGAGAGAAGAACGGAGCTCCAAAGAAACTAAGTTAAAGTCAATGCAAGAAGCTCTTGAGAGAAGTAGAACCGAGATGAAGGCTAAGTTTTCAAAGAAGAGACAAGATTCAATATCAAGTACCCGCCAACGTGCAGAGAAACTCAGATCTTTTAACTCTCGGTCTAGTATCAAAAAGTTTCAGGTAATTAAAGAAAACATTTTAGTTCAGATTCAATATCAAGCAAAATCTTGCCTTATTATTTGGTAAACTCATTACAGAGAGAAGAAGAAGACGTGAAAGACAAGCCATCTATTGGAAGGAGCTCCCAGGTTAGAAAGGCTCCATCACCAAACCGGAGCTCCAGAGTCTCTAAACCATCAGGTAAAGTTTCAAACACTAACATTACTTCAGGGAGAGGGAGAAGAACAACAGAGATTAGTCAACCTTCTTATCCCAATTTCTCTGATCTTAAGAAAGAAAACACAAAACCATCTTCCTTAGCTGTCAGAAACCCTCCTGTGATTCGAACACAGGTGAGAAGTAGTGGCCATAAGAAGACTACAAAGGAGGAGACACCGTCTCCTGTTAAGACCAGGAGACCAAGATCATTGAGGAAAAGCTTCTCTGCTAATACAGAGTTCACAGAGTTGACAACTCTCAACTCTGATGAAATAATGAACAAAGAGATGAATCAGAAGCAAGGTAGTGGTATTAATGATGTACCAGAGAACTTGAGGAATGATGAGTTTGATGAAATGGCAGAAGAAGAAGAGAAACAAGTTGTCAAAGAAGAAGAGGAAGCTAGAGAAATGGATATTGATGAAAAGCCTTCACCAGTGGACGATGTTCTACCTACAACGTTTCAGCATAACGTTGGCTCATTAATGGATTCACCTAGTGAGAGTCCTCTCTCGTGGAACTCAAACATGCAACACGCGTTCTCTTATCCGCAAGAGCATTCAGATGATGCTGATGATTCTTCTTCTCCCATGGGAAGTCCTGCTTCTTGGAGTTCAAGAATGAGGAAGAAATGGGGAACAACAGCTCAGAATCCTGTTTCCAGCTCTTCTCCGCTTCATTCTCGGAAAGATTTAGCAAAAGGCATCAAACGTTTGCTTAACTTTGGAAAGAAAACTCGTCCTGCGGATAGTCTGATGGATTGGGCTTCTGTAACGACATCTGAAGGTGACGATGATGAACAAGGTATAACCAATCTTTTTATTGTTTTTTTTCGTCCTAAATGGTTTCATGAAAGTCCTCTGACAATAGATTTGTGTTAGGGAGCTTTAAAGCAAAAGATGGAGAGTGTAAGAGATCATTCTTCTCACTGTCTACATTCCGTAGCAAAGGAAACGACTCGAAGCCAAGATAACATAAAGAGGAAGAAAACCAAACTCTATGTTGTGATGAAGGAGGAGTACTTGATTTGATTTCTGTACATTATGATTTCTTTAATATTTGTATGAGATAAAACATAATTTTGACTATGAAGTAATTATACAAGTTACCCTTTACTTATACACTACTAGCTTTACCCTGTGTGAAGCTTGATGAACATGTTAGTCATACATGTTTATGCAACAAAGAACCTGTTGGTCAAGTGGTAAAAGAATGTTTAGTAATTAGTAGGCACTCCACCACATCAATTATCATGTGGAAAGACTATTTATAATGTTGGAATTCCTGACAAAAAAAAGTGAAACCATCTTTTATACTCCAAAAAGAAACAAAGACTCAACATTCAGAGAAAAAGAACTATATACTCCGACCATGGGTTTTCATTTATAGATATCTTGGCTTATCAACAAAGCAGATTTTAGAGACTTGATTGGGAGTTGGGACATCCTTGTTTTCCTAAATTAGATAATATGTCTGATGTTTTTTTTTGGACAACAATATGTCTGATGTTTATTTTTTTTGTTTTGATCAAAATGTCTGATGTTTATATATATTAAATTCAAGAGACTCTTCCCTACAACTTTATTATTGTAAGATTTGAGTTTTGGCTAAACAAGAAGCATCTATCTTTCGTATGTCACAGTAACAGATGTTTGATCACAAACCTGTTGATAACACAAATAATTATATAGAAATAAAGAGTCAAAGAAGATGTGGTAAATGTTTGTTTTTTTTGACAACGAAGATGTGGTAAATGGGTTATAAGAAAGGATTCAAAAGAAAACCATTAGAAAGTATGTCATAAACAAAATAAATTAGACTCACTATATCCAATAATTTGAAAATAAAACATGAGCAAAAATTCATCTCTATCGTCAAAAGGATGTTCGGCGTCGAGTAATGTGCGCTCTTCTGGCTTCTCCCGTAGAGTTGGATCCGGAGTTGGATCCGGTGCGCGAGTGTGGCAGTGAAGCCTTCTGTGTGGTCGCCGTAGCTGCTGAGCTGTTCGTCAAAGCCGGCTCAACATTGTTATAGGCCTTAGAAATTATCTTTTAAAATTTATATGTAGATAATGTTTAAAATATTTTTAAAATTTAATCAGTAATATTTTCTATATTTGTAATGAAAATAAAACTATATATATATCAAATAATTTTGAACCTTTTTCAATTTTGTTTATTATATTTATTATTTTTTATATATAAAAATATAGATTTATAAAAAAAATTGAGGCCCTTAATTATTATTATACGGAGGACACGGACTTGGGCACCGGGTGATCGCACCGCTTGTCTCCCCTTTGTGAGCCGGCCCTGCTGTTCGTGTGCGACACCCGGTTATGTTTTCTGGTGGGTCGTCTATGACATGCTTTAGTCTCTTCCGTTTGTTGCTCCTCCCTTGTTCCTGTTTAGTCGTCGCCGCTCTTGTTGTTCTTCTGCGTATGTTGTCGTGGTGTTTCTTCCTTCCGTCTCGTCCAGCTGCTCTCCGGTTCTCCCCCGTAGCGTAGTGTCAATGAGACATTGTGGAGCTAGCTTCGGTTCTCGGTGTTAGCGCAAGGCGGCGAGTTTTATCTCCCTTGGGTCATTGGAGTGAAGGCTCTCTGTGGGAGGCTCGTGTGAAGATTGGTCTTCCCAGCACCAGCGTAGTCCCCTTGGCTCACTTTGGTGGGCTGATATTTGGTCCCTTTGTAGGCAAGGAAGAACGGCAGCAGGATGTAGCTCTCACCGCTCCCACTCTTATGTTGTGACTCGCACTATTTTTTAAGTTGAGTCTAATAAATGTGATCTTCAGTGGTGGTTCAGACTATCCAGATGGCATCCTAAGGGTTTTCTGGGTCGTGTTGTGATTTGAAGCTCTAGGAGCTCGGGTTCTGTTCTTCCGGTGGATGTTCGAGGCTCGAAGCTGCAGCAGCTAGAATTGGCAAAGCCGTTTGCCGCGCGTATTTGAAATCAATCATTTGGAGCTGGGCATGCCGATTTCTACCAAGGCATGGTCTCATATTTTATCAAAGGTTTTATCTCGTGTGGCAATGCTTCCTTGGCTTAGTTTCGACGTTTCCCAAGCTAGTTAACCTTCTGCTTAGTATATATTAAAATAATATTTAAAATACTGTTGCCATATAATAATGATTTTTAAAACTTAAAGTTAGTGGTGAAAAAAAAAAAAAAACCTTAGCAGATTATCAAATCAAAATATCATTTACATATAGTAACTACAATCATATAAAATATAAACTCATTATAACTAAGCAATTATTAAAAATACTTTTACTTGTCATATTAATAATGTTACCGGAATTTTTTGTAACAAAAATAGAAATTTTGAGTAAAATTAGATATGTAGGTCCAAACTAAAACAAAGTTAAATTGTTAAAATCCAATAAAATGATAAAAATAATTTTGGGCTTAAGGTTTTAACAAAAGCTAAAACGGGCTTAAACATAAGCCCAAAAAAAAAGAAAAAAAAAATGAAAACCGGTGTCAGTGTAGAATCGAACCCAAATTTTTGGGGTGTCAAAAGTAAGGATCAGACCAACAGAGCTAGCTAAAACAGCTGTAATCGCTTACAATAAAGTTTTTTTATTGGTTTAACCGTTTAACCGGTGTCACTTGACACCCCTACCTCCTACGTGGGTCCGCCACTGTTGACACCATCAGCATAGACAATTCCTACCTCCATAATTGGATTACCAAGACTCTTGTTGCGCAAGGAACTTATAAAAAGGGTTAAAACTAACCCGAGAATGATTGCACCGAGAAGAAGCCATCCAGCAAAGCTCCAAATGGAGAACCTCCGATCTTCTTCACCATCAGATTGCTTGTCGGCCAAATGTTTCCACATCCAAACCAAAAATCTGATCCCCTTTCTAGAAGGTTGTGAACCTCCATTCCTTTCAACTCTTAGAGGAAAGGAACCTTTCCTAGTATGGTAAGCGGGAACGGTTCCTCAAATAGAGGAGGCTAAACTCTCCAGCATCTTGAGACATTGTTCTAAACTTTCCCTTCCATCTTCTCCGCATTTGTTCAGCTTCCATCTTCTCAAATTATTGACGTAACTTTCCTTTCAATCTTCTTCACATTCGCTCAGCTTCCATCATCTCAAAATCTTGACGTCTGATGTTACAACAAGAGATAATAAAGCAACAAATGCTTTGAACTTGAAGCCGTTCCAAAACCTTATACCTATTGCAGAAAGAATAATTAACAACCATAACATTAATTTTTCTTATTTTTTGCTCAAAACACATTATTTTTTCCTTATTTTTTTCTTCCATATTATCTTAATATCATATTATGAGAGGAAAGCTAATATATTTTAAGCTTTTGTCAAGAACTCTTAGTAGTATAAAGATGATTCTTATTTGATACGTTGTGAAGGTTGTGCCTTATATACAAGAGGCCACGTAGGTTACATAAAACCTAATTACAACGGTCTAACGACTAGGGCCTCATACGGCCCAATACCACCTAGAGCCCTCTAGGTGGAGTGTGAAGGTTACAAACACCCAACTTGGACAGAAAAGACTCAAACTCCTTCCTCCCCAATGCTTTTGTAAAAATGTCCTCCAGTTGTGTTGAAGTCGAGACATGTTTTGTAGCTATCTTTCCACGTAAGATCTCGTCGCGAATGAAGTGACAATCAAGACCTACATGCTTTGTTCTTTTATGTCCGACTGGATTCTTGGCGAGGTTGATAGCAGAGAGGCTGTCGGAGTGTAAAATGATCGGATAGTCACACTTGATGCCTAAGCTTGGCAGTAAGTCGCGCAGCCAAAGCAGTTCACTAACCGTATCAGCCATTGCTCGATATTCAGCTTCAGCAGAGGAGAGACTACATCATGCTTCTGTGTTTTCCAAGAAACAGGGGAACCTCCAAGTTGAATGAACCATCCCGTAAGAGAACGGCGTGTAGTCGGACATCCGCCCCAGTCGCTATCGCACCAAGCAGATACTATCAATGGAGTATTAGCTTTGAGAAGGATACCCTGGCCTGGACTGTATTTAAGATATCGAACAACTCTTAGGGCAGCTTCCCAATGATTTACCATTGGACTATTCATAAATTGTGAGAGGACGTGTATAGCGTAGCTGAGCTCCGGTTTGGTCGTAGCAAGATAGATCAGTCTACCAACAAGGCGCCGATAACGACGCGGAACAGTCATAGGAACATCATCATCGAGCAGAAGCTTATGGTTTTGTTCGAGTGGAAAAGCAACTGGTTTAACGCCGAGGAGACCAGTTTCAGAGATGATGTCTAGAGAGTACTTCCGTTGACATAAATACATTCCCTATGGACTTCTGGCGACTTTGATGCCCAAAAAATATCTCAAAATCCCCAAGTCTTTCATATGAAAGCAGGTGCAGAGATAAGACTTAAACTTATCAATAATGTCTTTATAATTTCCAGTGATAATCAGATCGTCAACGTAAACCAGAAGATGAATGTGATTGCTGTCTTTTTCGTAAGTGAATAAAGAATAGTCCTTCTCATTCCGGACGAACCCATAATCGACCAAGGCAGTTTCAAGCTTGGCAAACCAACACCGAGGTGATTGCTTAAGTCCGTAGAGGGATTTATGCAAGCGACAAACCTTGTTCTTGTCGTTAGTACGGAAACCAGGTGGAAATTGCATGTACACTTCTTCATCAAGATCACCGTGAAGAAATGCGTTGTGTACGTCCATTTGATAAACTTACCAATCCAACGAAACAGCTTGCTGAAGAAATGTTTGAACGGTAACCATTTTTGCAACAGGAGCGAAGGTTTCTGTGTAGTCAATACCTTCAGTTTGATTATTTCCACATACCACCAGACAAGAGTTGCGTCTTCGTATTGTTCCATATGCATTGAATTTCAACCGAAAGACCCACATACAGTTGAGAGCTTTCTTGTCTGGAGGAAGATCAACAACAGTCCATGTATTACTATCTGCGAGTGCAAAAATTTCATCAGCCACTGAGTCGCGCCAGAGTTCATCTTCAGCAGCCTCGTTGTAGCTCAACGGTTCCCGAGTTGAAGTGATGGCTAAAAGATATGTTTGATAGCCATTGGAGAACCGAGCACTGGAGATATAATTTTCGATAGGATATGGCGTTGGAGAAGGATATGGCTGATGAAGAAGAGTAGTAACGTAATCTGCAAGCTTTGTAGGTGGCTTTTTGATTCGCTGACCTCGTCCTAGAGCTTCAGGCTCGGCTGAGGTTGTCTGTTGTACAGGATTATTGATCGAAGTTGATGAATCCATAGTCCGTGAAGAAGAGATATCGTTGTCTTCTTCAGTTAAGGAAGAGGAAAGAAAATCAGCTGGATTATCATTTTCCATTAAGGTTTCAGCAGCTGGTATTGGCGTTTCCATTGTTTGAGGAGTAAAATCAGACGGAGGAAGTGGTTGTGCCGTTGCTGAAACTTCATCATCAAAGAATTCAATATATGAAGCTGCAGGAGACGTAGTAATCTCAGGCGAACTCGACTCCAAAGTTTTAGACATATGAAACTCGGTTTCACAGAAGATCACATCGCGGGAGACAGATATTAGACCAGCTTCCAGATTATACACACGCCAACCTTTCTTCCCAAAAGGATATCCAAGAAAGATAGATTTTGTGGTGCGACTTGCGAACTTGTCTCCTCCATGCTTTTGATTATGGACATAACAGAGACATCCAAAGACTTTGATATGATTCATCGGCGGTGCTTTCTTGTAAAGAAGCTCATATGGTGTTTTCCCGTTAAGTACTGCAGTTGGTGTGTGATTGATCAAATAACCAGCAGCCATTGCACAGTAGCTCCAAAAATCAACAGGGAGAGAGGCTTGGAATCTAAGAGCGCGGGCGACATTGAGCAGATGACGATGTTTACGCTCAACCCTACCATTCTGTTGTGGAGTTCCAACACATGAAGTCTCATGAATGATTCCTTTTTCTCTGAAAAAGTTTGTTAGGCACACGAACTCTGATCCGTTGTCAGTACGTATGGTTTTAACATGAGTGTTGAATTGCCTTTCTACCAAAGCGATGTAATCTTGTAAATGTTTTGGTGCATCTCGCTTAGATGGAAGGAGATAGATCCAAACAGCACGAGAGTAATCGTCGAGAATAGTAAGAAAGTATTTTGAGCCACATGATGTAGTTTTGTAAGGCCCCCAGAGATCACAGTGAAGTAACTCAAAAACCATAGTTGTTTTATTACTGCTTAACGGAAAAGAATCGCGAGTTTGTTTTGCACGAATACAAACTTCACATGTCTTAGAATCAAAAACACCAGTACTGAAATCAAAAAAATTCAATAACTCCAAAGCCTTTGAAGAAGGATGTCCCATACGGCTATGCCAGAGCTTCGACGAAGTTCTATCCTCTTGTGAAACAGCCGCTGCCACATCCATTCCTCTGAAAAAATAAAGCCCATTCAGCTGTTCACCCGCTCCAATCAGCATCTGTGTGATGCGATCCTGAACAACACAAAGATGATCAGATATCTGAAAGATGCACTTCTTATCACGAGTTAGATGAGACACTGAAATCAGATGACAATGCAGGCCATCGACGAAGAAAACGTTTTGTAGTATAAGCGATGAACCAACAGAGACTGATCCATATTTTGTTGATGTGGTGAATCTCCCATCAGGAAGTTTGATCAACATGGGTGCCGTATCACGCAAATCAGACAAAACAGTCATGTGATTGGAAGCTCTTGTGTCAATGATCCAGGACTCGAGAAAAGACGTACCTGAGGAGTGACCATGCGAACTGACTTTGTGATCATTAAGCATGTAAACCAACGTCTTCCATTGACTATCACTTAAACCACTGAAGCCAACTCGATCCGCTGAGGTGATTGTCGAGTTGAGTGAGGCGGGAGAAACTGCAGCAGCTACGTGATTGGCACGCGCAATGTCAGATTTTGGACGAGCGCCTCCATTCCAAGAAGGTGTAGTCGACGAGAAACCTGGTTTGTTCCGCGTACGTTCACCCCACCATGCAGGATACCCGATCTTTTTGAAGCAGTTCTCAGCAAGATGGCCATTTTTTCCACATAGAGTGAAGATCAAGGAACCTCCTCGTGTATCAGTTGACTGGCGAGAGCGAGTCTGCGTCTGAACCGCAAAACTTACACCTTCAGTCTTGTCTTCGTGAAGCTTAGCCAACGATTTTGATTTCTCATCTTGAATAAGAATGTTGTAGGCTTCGTCTAGTGATGGAAGTGGCGTGCGTGATAAGAGTGAAGATTTTACAGCACCATATAGCGAGTTGTCAATTCCCATAAGGAACTGATGAAGTTTGTCTTCCTCACGTTCTCTTGCTATATCTTCCATTGTTTTTGCTTGCTGATAATCAGCCAAGTTTGTCCATAACTTCGTCAGTTTACCGAAGTATGTTTCGATTGGTGTCCCTTGTTGTCTACAGTTAGCTAGCTCAGTTTTGAGCCGTTGAACTCGCTGCGCATTCTTCATTGCAAACCGTTTTTGGATCTGCATCCACAAGCTAGAAGCATCGTCACTGTGAGAGAGAGTTGAACACATAGATTCTTCGATGGTAAGCTTGATCCAGGACACGACTAATGCGTTGTTCGCGCACCAATCTTCATAATCATCAGAGTCTTCAGACGGTTTTGGAAGAGATCCGTCTGCAAAACCAAATTTTTTTCTTGCTTTCAAAGCCAAGCGAATATTTGCAGACCACTCGTATTAGTTTGTTCCACGTAACGCCGGACACGAGATCGTATGACCGGGATTATCACCGGCGGTGAGATCGTACGTCGAGTAAGTTCCGTACGAACCCTAGACTGATCTGAAGTTTCAGAATCAGTTGATTTCAGCATGTTTTTAGAAGAAGCTTTCGATAGAATAATAAGCCAGCTTAGGTCAAAGAGAGAAGAAAAAAATTATAGATGGATCGGTTAACTAGAAAACCTAGAATTTGAAGTTAGGTTTAATGCTCTGATACCATGTCAAGAACTCTTAGTAGTATAAAGATGATTCTTGTTTGATGCGTTGTGAAAGTTGTGCCTTATATACAAGAGGTAACGTAGGTTACATAAAACCTAATTACAACGGTCTAACGACTAGGGTCTCATATGGCCCGATAGCTTTTGATATAATCACTATTAATTGTGGTACTTTAGTGTAATTAGAAGAGAAATAAATTCTCTTATATCTTAACTTATTCGTTTTTTTTATTTTTTAGATGTTATTGCCACATTGACTTTCCAACCTTTGAATGTTGTGTGAATTTACTTTTAAAATAGGTTATTTACAAATATATTTTATTCAATATTATATGTAAATATAATAATGAAACATAATATTAAATTCTTATAAAGTATTTCAAATTCGTAAATGATTTCTATAAATAATTTCAAGTAACTCTCAAATAATTATATATTTTACTATGAATGGTTGACTGGTATTATGTAATTACTAGAAATCTATAATTTCTTTTGGTATGAAATTCTAAATAAATTAATCCGATCATGCATGCATCACCGTTAAATAAATGAGATATATTTAGTATGAAATTCTACGTTGGTATGTATTATTACAGTATTGTTATGATATTTTGTGGAGAAAGTTTTTTTTAGTAAACAAAAAGAAAACATAAAAAGGACCAGAAATGTCTTCACTTCTACAAACAATTTATCTTCTGCATATATCGCATATTTCTGTTTATTCAATAAATTGTATGTCGTTGCTTTGGATACGATTCTACACCTCTATTTGTATTTTGGTATATCAATAAAATCTGTTTAGACGTTAAAAAAAAAACAAAAATGTCAAAGAGAGAAAATTTACTAAACTGATCAAATCACATCACGCACGCCATGACCATACTCAAAAGTCAAAATCCATTATGAAAAACTGAAAACAGTATATCACAAGAAAGGTCAAGAAGCTTTGGGTTAACGATCTATTTCCCCACGAGAACTATCATATAGCATCAAATCTCCACCAAACTATGACTTCATGCTAAATCTCCATAAATTAAAAGTTTCAAATCTATTTATCCTCGAAACAATAGTTCGAAACTTAATTATCTATAGACAATGGTTTTAATTGGTTTATTCTAAACCAAACATTCTAAACCAACTAAACCAAAACAAAACCCAATTAACTAACAAATACAATGTCGTGTTCTCCGCCTCTAACCCATCACACATCGCCTTCGAGCATCACCACAATCACTCCTCCTCCGCGCGACTAAACGCAGTTCCTCCGGTGGAATCTCCATCACTGTGAATCATCATCATCATATATATGCTTAGACAACAGTTCTCTCTCCGATTGTATCTTCAAATCTTGCGGCTCAGTTTGTCTATCTGTTCTCGAGCATCCAAAGATGAGAGCTGTTCTAACGCAAGTTGGGTTAACGCAAGCTCGAGTGCTGTTCATCATTATCACCTTCGGCTGACTGCTTGCATGATTGCTGTTCCTCATCATCACATTGCATTGGATTGTTGGAGCCTAAAATTTTTGGATTTTGAGAGAAAGATTCATTACTTGCTTGAGTTCATTGATCTCTCTTCTACGAAGAGGATAGTGTATATTCATATCCGCAGCTTGTCACATTATTGAAAAAGATCATTTTTTAATTAATTTGGTTTTGTTTTGGTTAGTTGGATTAGAATGTTTGGTTAAGAGTAAACCAATTAAAATTATTGTGTATGGGTAATTAAGATTCGAACTATTGTTTCGGAGATAAATAGATTTGAAACTTTTAATTCATGGAGATTTAGCACGAGATCATAGTTTGATGGAGATCTGATGCTATATAAACCCACAAGCTTTTGAAGCTTTACAGCTTACAAAAATACTGTAAGCAAACTCACTCTCTCATTTGCATTTTCACTCCGAAAAAGACATTCTTTATCCATCATAAACTAGGTTAGGTAATTCTAATTGGCAAAAATGATACAATTGAAGTCGATGCCAACAAAATTGTAATGTAATTCGCTACAATCTCATGTAATTGATGTACTTTACCAAATGACTTTCTCTATAATAAAAGCCACAGTTACATTATCCAAATTAGATATTTAAATTAGGAGTACTCAACATAGTGTCGTACTTCCTGTTGGAAAAAAACATTGGGAAAATCCCATGAAAAACTTTCAAAGTGGAACTTACCTCCACTTTAAACCTTCAAGATTTATACTTCCATGATAAAAATTGAAAAATACTCTTAACAAAAACTATGAAAGTGCCTTCCGTGTGTTGTTTTATATTATGGTGGAGTGAGTGAGTTATAAACTCCGTTGATAACGGACAAGTCCAAAAACAGCTAAAATACAACAAAATATTGCAGCATTTTCAAATGCTTCTATATATACATCATGCAAAAAAAAACTGTAATATTTAATCAAACCTTTAACATCATCAATTAGTTTGTTGCCTACAACTACAAATTAAATATTTCCCTATTGCTGATTTTTTGTAGTAATTTCATATTTCATGATAGAATCTTTTTGATTGATTTTGTTTTAGAGGATAATTGTAAATCAAATCGATGTAACTTGCACCCAACGACTAAAAATAAACTCCACAGTAACTTGCAAATCAAATTGTTATAAATTGCAACTAAATTCACTATTGCATTTATTAATATCCCAAGTTAAAAATGATTACAAACTTTAGTACAAAGCAATTTTCAAAAAAAAAAAAACTTTAGTACAAAGCAAAAATCACTTGAAATAATTCAGACGATAATCTTAAGTTTAAGTTTCTTACAAATATTTAATAAAATTTGATTATAGCCTAAGTTCGAGATCTTTCGAACACTGGCCATCTTCCTTAACTTCCATCAACATATCTTTATCACATTCTGGTTTGGGTTGAGCCGGTCGTTGTGACGACTGTCCCTGCTCTAGCTGTTGACCAGGTACAGTCTCTGGCTTCGGAGGATAATGATGACCACCACCAGTTTGGTTAACTTGGTATGGAGCTCTAGCCACAGCTCTGATGAAAAAAATATATGTACGAAAATTGTCATGTGAGTATCTATCGCGGTTTTGATTAATTACTAGGATCATTTAAGGGCACTTAGTTGTCAAATACATAATCTTTTGAACTAGTCAAGTTATGTTTACCTGTCTTTACGTTTAGCAAAGAAGCGATGTAAGGAAGCTCTACGTGCTATACGTTCCACGAGCTGGTTTTGTTGTTGTTGCTGTTGATTGACATCCGCAGTATCTGTGGGCTCGTTGAGATCAGGAAGAACCATGTTGCTTTTGTTGTGGTCCTTTTGGACATTGATTTGTGTCTGAATGTTAATATCAGTCACAGACTTGGCTTCTTTTGCTACCTGTATTATCTCTTTAGCTTTGTCTGAAGGAAACTCATTGTATACTAGAACTTTTCCTCCAAAGAATATTGTTAGCTGAGAACTAACTGGCTCTGATGGTTCACTGTAAACCAAAAGTCGGTTTCAGAAGAGAACCATTTAAAAACCGGAAGAGCAACAAGTATTAATTACTATAGACCTCACCTGAGATTGGTAGCTTTGGCTTTGCCTCCAGATGAGATAGAGGGTTCGCCTAAGACATTAAGGGCTTTGAGTTCCGAATTTGCCTTATGCATCACATTTTGTTTCTCTGAATAAAGAGAATAAAAAACTCTTGTCAGCTTTATTGGAATCATCAAACGAATAAACTCTACAAAAAATAATTATTTTTTTTTTGCGATTCATGAACCGTCTCAGTTTCCAAAATCAACTAAATTCTCTTCTTATTTTTTTCCTGGTTACATATTACAAAAGTAGATTAATTCGAGTTTTAAGGAAGTGACTTGCAAATGAATAAAATAAAAACAGACTTTACTATTACAAGTGGCGGACATGAGAGCTAGGAACATATAAAATACCTTGTTGATCAGAGTTTCCGGGTAACCCGAGATCCGGACCAGGCTTTCGGACCAATCCAAGATCTATGTTACCGAAACTACCCTTCTCCTTCAAGTAACGGCTGAGCAAACTACATCGCCGGGTGAAGTTGGACTTCTCCGGCGGTGGTGCCTTACCATCTTCATTTCTTGACATATTGTGAATAATAAGGAGAGATTCTCCAGAGTTTTGTTTGTTTTTAGTTATGTATTCGGTATCTTTTTCTTTTCTTTTTTGTGCGTCAAATGGAAGAAAGAGTACAAGTGGGATGCGTCGAGCTCGATCATGTGTTTTTATAACTAAATGATATATATATATATATATTTTTTTTTCTTATTCTTCTTTTTTAGTATGGGGTAATTTTACTTTGAGCAATTTTTATTGATAAATGAAAATTCAGATATGTGGCATAATTCATCATTAATAACAAATAAATATTCCTCGAGTGAAAGAGAGAGGAAATTTCATATATATTAAAGTTAATGGTAGTAATCCATCGTTGATTATTTATTGTTATAAGTTTGGTATAACAAATCCATCGCCTATCTTATTATTTAAATATGCTCACATGTTTTTGTTTAGTTTGTTACAGAATATCTGTTTATGGACGGTCAGATTTTAAATTTAGACTAAACAATTCCTTTTTTCCGATTAGAATTTCCCGCACGTTTTCCTTACGCGTAAAGAGTTACAAACCGACGACCACGTTACCAAACGCCGTTTGCCAATCTGCTGCATATTCGCAAAGGAACCCCAAAGATGTGTGTAACTACAAAACTGCCCTTTCACAAGAACTCAGTCTTCTTGTCGTGGTGGCAGCATCGTAGTTATAACTCACATTCATGGGACTTTTCATGCGTTACAAGAACTTGTTAGTTAGCTTTAACGGAAACTCGGATAGATAGAACGTGGGCCATGTGGGGCTCTGCCTCGTAATTTCCGGAGTTCCGTGTGAAAAAAATTCAAAAGAATGCACTTGTCTGAGACCCGACAGAACATGAAAAAAACACGTGAGTTAAATAGAGTCATCTGTTATGATTAGGACAGGTCGCGCAATATCATACGACGCACTCGCGACAGCAGTAATGTGGGATTTGCATTTTTTTTCCACGAGAGAAGGCAAATCTTTTGATCCCACCTTATACGATTAGTCAAAAAAAACAAAGCTAATGGCTAAAGGGATTAATTGACTGAAATGGCCCTTTCACGGATGCAATAGTCAATACGTTGCTTCGTGATTACGACTCGTTAGAAAAAACGTGTTCTGGTAAAATGATAGTATTTTTCTAAAAAGAGAGAATAAAAGTATGGTTCTTGGGACCTCCGTGATGTGGAGCTTAATCTTTCGATTGTATTTTTGAATTTCTTTCTTCCGGAGATTCCTAGGAAGTTGTGGCTCTCAGAATTTCTTTACGTTTTTGTTAGCAATGTATATAAAATGGGCTTGGGCTGAAACTTCCAGTTCCGTATGTTTGAGATTCTTCGGAAGTGTGTTTTCTAACTTTTTGCCGAAATAGCCCTAACTAACTGTTACGTGTGAATGTGATCAAACTTGTACTAGTCAAATATTCGATTTTAAAGCTTCCGAGAAAGCAAGTCAAAAATTAAACACCAATGTTTTTATGCTAAAGGGATAGTTTAGTTTATGAATTTTATTTTGGTTATTTTAATTAGTGGTATTTTAACTGTAGCAAGCAGTGGTGTATGTGGTTGAAACTAGGACAGACTGGGAAGAATAATCTCACAATTCATTGTTTTATTTTGAAAGCACTTACTACTACTAATCCAAGAAAACAGGGGAAATTATTAAGTGGTTATAGTTTCTCCTCATCATCCTGAGTGAATCTTCATATTTTTTGGTAATTGATCGGGATTTGGGACCTCTAACATTTTTTATGTATATGATATATAATACACCAAGGAGAAACTAGGAGTATTATTCAGTTCAAGATTTGGCTTCTCTTACAAATAACTTAACCAAACGCACAAAGAATGTAGCATTGAAGAAGAAATATTCACCTTTAAAACTTAAGGTTGTCCACCTTAACATTACACAAATGATCACATAAATAGACACATGTATGTATGTTTCAAGAACATGTTTGCCTCTATGGGCCCAAATGCCCACATATCAAATCATGCAAAAAAAAACAAGGTATACATACAAACACGTGCAGATGCATCAAAAAAAATCCTCCAAAATAAGAGACTCATTTCGTTATTTCCTTTACGAGTTTGAATCTGCATAAATGATAAAACAAAACATCTCACATAAGCTTTAGATAAGAGAAACATAGAAGCTTAATAGATTCTCGTGTTATGTCTTAATTACCTGTACGCTGAATAGATTCTTGCAAAGGCTTCAAAAACGAATGTTTGATCAGATCTCAAGAACTATGACTGTAATCAAAACAAGATAGAATCAGCTCTTGTTTCTTTATGAGTTTTTACTAAATTTAATGAGAATCCGATGAAAACTCACAGTCAGAATCTGTTTTGACCCATTTATGTCCATCGCTACTACTTCTTCTTTCGTTGGTTTCTTCTTCTTTTTCTTCACTCTTCAAAGAGAGCTGTTTCTTGCCTTGCAAGCATCTCTGTGTTGTTGATGTTGCTGGTTTCGACGAGGATTGAACATTAATCTTCTTATGTAGCATCATCTTCAACAACTGTAAATTGATATTTGATTAGAGACAACCTAAAAATATTATATTTGAATAAAATTTATATTCTTTTTACCTTCTCCATTCTTGATTCTTGAAGCGTGTCTCTCAAGCTAGGGTTCGGGGGTGTAGAAAACCCATCCGCACATACAAAGATCTTCTTGAAAAGATATGAGACAGACGTCTTGCTTATGTCTGTCTTCTTCTTGTTCTTCTTACTCTCTATAGATATCTCTTTGCATCTACCTAGAATAACGTTAATTGTTCGCTCCATATCATCACTCTCTTCAGATGAATCCACAACAGCACAGAGTGCATTGCTGATTCGCCTCTCCACATTTAAACTCGACGGACAGTTCAAGAATCTATCCAAAGGAAGATTTTTCATGAGCTCTCTATTCACATCAGACTTCCTTTTCTTAGTTCTTGATAAAATCTTCATCAACTCCTTTTGCAACTTCTTGGCCTCCTCTGGAGTAAAATCATCAATATCAGCAGATGAAGAAGGCTCTTCTTCTGGCTCGGAATGCGAGATAGACTTCTTCTCTTCTTCGATCTCTTCATGAACATTGTTGCTCTCTTTTTGGCTCACACCAGTGCTTGTTGAACCAAACGTTCCAATAGCAAGCAAAGCGTGAGGCCAGTCGCTAAACTCCTCTCTTGACTCTTGCTTCACATGATCTAAAAACAATATTCAAGAAACAAAAATTAGATGACCAATCAAATTAGCAGAAGAAAAGACAAGAATCTTTTAAACAATAGGTCCAAAACCAAGATTTAATTAGAACAGAAAATTCTAAAGAGACAAGAATCCTGGTGGATTGGTTGCACATATCCCTAGCAGACAACAGAATCTTGAAGTTAAGATTTATGAAAGTAAAATCTTACGAGAAGAAGCAGAGGAAGTGCTTGTTCTATTATAATCCCCATGTTTTGCATTTTGCTTGTTCAGCATCCATCCTAAGAACTGAATACAACAAGGAAAAAAAATTTAGAAACCATATGAATAAAATAAAATAAAATCAATGAAAACATATCATGTGTTATGTATATACATATATACTAAATGCAAAGGACCACAAAACTGACCTTCATGTTTTTTTTATGATCTTCTGTAACAAAGAGATTGAATGTATATATGTATTAAGTCACTGGTGAATTGCTATTGGTTATTATAGAGTGGGAGAGAGTTTTAGACAAGTTGGGCTAAGATTGGTGAATTTGATGTTGTTCAAGTTCCAAGTTTGACTATTTAAACGAGAGGATTTCAACTTTTAAAAAGAAAACTTTTAAACTGTTCTTTGTAATCTTGTGTTCAGATATTATCTCACTGTTGCTACTTTATACAACTCACAAACTCACTCATATTAAAGCACATATTCCCACGTAAGCAACGAGTCCACCAACATTCTTCTACATTTTACTACAGCCCACAGATTAGTTATACATTAATTCTTTAAAAAAACTTAATTATAGGTTTAAACCCGTGTATTGGAGAGAACGTCACGGCTTTGATCTCGGCTCATCACACACGGTGGGCGTGGAGCAACCTTGACGATATACAGAAGTTAGACTAGTCTCGATATGTTTCACCAGTCAAAGTTCTAAGAACGAGAAATAATTGAATCCCTAGACATGCATTACGTTGAATGGTTAGTACGGTGACACCGAGTGGGTTCTCCTCAAGTTTGTTAATTACTTATAAACTTGTGTTTATTAGTTTACATATAATTGGGCACGTTGCTAGTTCCACCACTGTTGATATGGGTATATGCAAAAAAGTAGATATAAAAGAGAAATAAGCATAGTTATCGAAAGTAGTGTTTCAAAATTAATAACTAACTTAGTTTATAGGTGAGGCAAGAAAATTAACTTATGTTTTCTGGTCCTAAAGATTAAAATTTCATTGACATATAAAAGAGAATTAATCATATATATAGTTATCGAAAGTAGTATTACAAAATTAATAATTAACTCATTTATAGGTGAGGCAAGAAAATTTCTTGTCATAATTGTATGTTCAGTCGATATTATTTATAGGTATGTAAAGTATACATTTTAATTATTTACGTAATGCATTTAGCCATCACATATTTGGACGTGAGCAGGTTGGCAAAGATTTTCCCGAAATCTATCAACGGATAACGCGTCCCGACCAAAACTCAAGTCAAAGTGACTAAATTAATAGCCCATACAAATTACAAAGTATTTGCACACTTTGAAACGTAACTAATTTACTTTCTTGAGGGTAATCGAGACCATTATACCACAACGTACATGACTACGTAATGTTGTTTAATACATATTCAAATCGTATGAAAATTTAAGTTAGCCATGGTTCATTTACAGGCTCGTATCTTTTCGAGCCAGTGCTGGTTACCGAAAGTATATATACTTATAGTAAGCTAGCTGCATTAACCTAGATGATGAAATTGGTGTCAGTTCATTGTCGTAACTCATAGCTTACAAAACAAACGTCAAACAATGTATAATAAAGACAAGCGGCTAAGTCCAAGATTAGACATGTCTGCTATACAATGTATTATTAATCATCAATTATGTATCCACAGTAGTCTTAGATATTATGGGAAAACTATTAAAAATCTGTAAAGTGCTAAAGTTATTTTCAAAAAGTGCATAAAGATCTAATACAAAGAGTCAGAAAGAAAGAAAAAATAACGAAAATCCATGTAAAGAGCTGTGCAATGTCCCCTCAAGTCCTTAACTCTTCTGTGTATAAGGGCAAGTGTCTTAGAGCACCATTAATCCTAGCATCCAAATGAAGTGTTTAATTTTTTTTTTTTAGTTTTTTTGTCTGATTAAAAATAAAAATAAAAATAAATCAATCGCGGGTCGCCATGAGTTAGTGGGATCTGCGAAACAGTGCAAGCCTTGAAAAAACACGGCGCTTAAATAGAACGTAAAGGCGACGGTGTTTAGTTTTTATGTAAGACCCACCCACTATTATAATAATTTTTTTAAGCTCCTCCAACTTAAGCGTTCCGTTGATGCTGCTCTTATAATTTCTTTAGGGCAAGTGTCCTATATTTCTAAACTCTTGCACCAACTCACATAAAAATGTTTTTTTATGTTTGCAGTGAATTCATGTGGAACTGCTCCCACTTATATGGATCAGTAAAAATAGGCTTTCTACTTGCTTAAAGGATATGTAAATAAATAAAATAAAAATGATTGTCAGAGTCCAATAGAATTGCATGTTGCTAAATGAATTAACATCATTGGATTTATGGATTAGCAAACATTTCCTTGGTCTCCATGAAACTTTGTCTTCTACGTCAACTTTCTCTCTCACCTCCTTCTTTTAATTTTTCTAGATATTTTTATTTAATTACCGAGTACTATACTTCAATTTATACTTACTTAGCACTATCTTTAGCAAACCCGAGAATTACTTGATATAAAGTTAGACCAATGTTTTTAAACCCGACCCGGACACTGAACCGGACGATTTACCGGGTTGCTATATCACTGGGTCGACCGCGGACGAACCGCATGTTAATAAATAAATTAATTTTATTACATAATAATATATCAGCTATGTAAATAAAAATATAGAAACTAAGGTTTAATATTTTCTAAATGTTCTTATAAACATAAAATAATAGTTTGGATATGTATATATTTATGTTTAATAACATTTTGAAAATACTTGACTTTAATTTCTATATTTTTATTTTCATTTGACATATAAAATATCAAAAAATAGTTTAGACTATTTATAATTTTGTCTAACAAGGTGAGAGTTATGACATCTAAAAAATCAAGACATAAAATTTATAAATGTTTAATGTGAATAATAAATTAAATTTCAAATACAAAATAAACCAAAAGTAAAAAATCATTATAATAAATTATCAATAACAGAAATAAACTAACACCAAATCACATCAACTAGTTTTGGTTCTCTCTACCATCATTCACTTTATTTTCTTCATTAAAATCTAAAAATCACAAATATAAAAGTAAAAAGGAAAAACCTAACTTTTTTTGTCAGTATATAACTTATTAATTGGAAATTTAGAATATAAAACATAATTAAAAACATAATTAAAATTAAAAAAAAAAGTAAAAGTTATTTATTGGTTCAACCAGTAGTTCAACCGGTATCGGATGCCGGGTTCTACTGGGTTTTTATGGGTTTTTGCGGGTTTCTAAATATTAGGTTTTTCACAAAATCCAAACTGGATTTTTTCTTGGTTGCCGGGTTTACCGGTTCAACCGCGGGTCCGGGTCGGGTTTCAAAACACCGAGTTAGACTCAAGAGACTAATCCGAATGTTTATAGTGGCATCACACTGACACGCGCACACACACCTGATTAAAAATGTACTTAACTAAGAATGAGTGGTCCGGGACATTGGGAAAAGAATTAGGATTAGGGACCACTCTAAATAGTGATTAATATGTGGTTTATACATTTAATACGTTGTCTTAACTCTTGTTAACTGTGATTAACACAAAATCTAGGGAGTTCTTAAGATGTCTTTGTGATTCTCCAAACAGTACACGTGTTAGACATCTAGATTCTAATTCCCTTTACTTTACAAAAACTTGGAAGTAGAAATTTATATAGTTGAAATTCATCATGTTGTTGTTAATGGATGCTCAATCGTCACGCGATTCGTCAGCATGCGACTAGACGTTAATAGACCGAATAAAGTTATCGGTTAAGTAGCAACAAGATATAAAGAATCAAATTATACAGACATCATGTTGTTGAATAAAGTCATTGGAACGTACACCGGTGGCCACCATTCCTGGCCCATGCAGTCTCTTGGCCCGCAAGCTCCATCTTTATTTAACAGCCAGTGCACTATATTGAAAATTATTTAAAAAAAAAAAAAAAAATATATATATATATAATCTTTCATCATGCTTTGTAATATGGGCTAGATATCAGAAATGGATTCTTAAACTATAATTATATCCTTAATTTTAAACAAACATTAAATTAATTCTAGACAATTGATAAAAAAAATTTGCACACATTTTAGTGATATAGCGGCCAAAAAAGTCTATAACTTTTTAGATATACTATTATATTTCAGAAATGTATTACAATGAATGATTAGTACAAAGTTCTCAAATGTTACACATCTAAACACTAAAATTTCCCGAGAAAAATGAACTGGTTGTGTATTGGCCTAAACCCAACTCGTCTTTTTTTATTTATTTTAAATAACAGAAGATTTGTGACCGAATTTCGTAATTCTCCTATAGCCGAAACCACAACATGTAATATCAGTTTCCCTACCATTCAAACCCGTAAACCCAACTCGTCACTCAATTCGTTAACTACGTTAAAAAGGTTTAATTTATGATTAGAGAGTGAGGCAAAGAGAGAAAAATATCGAGATGACAAATGCACAAGGACCGAAGAACGATGGAAGAATGGAGAAAGCATGTGAGTAAATTGTTAGGACGAGACTTTTTCTTCTGTTTTGTAACGTTTCCGTAGCTTAGCTAAACTACAGTTTCTTACTCCTACTTGATAAACGATTCAGTACATGGTCTGGTACACCCTAAGCGAGAAATAAGACAGGGAGACCCACTCTCCCCGTACTTATTCATTCTCTGTGGTCAAGTATTATCTGGTCTATGTCAAAAGCCGGAAAGAGACGGTACCTTTCAAGGTATCAAAGTGGCAAGGGGCAGTCCAAGGGTTAATCATCTGCTTTTTGCAGATGATACTAGTCCTGGGAAGCGGGTCGGATCCGTCCCGCCTGACCCGCCCCGCTGCGGGTATGAGTCAAATTTTTTTTTAAAAAAAATTACCCGCTTGACCCGCTAAGAGTTATACAAGACGCCCGCACCCGCCCCGCATTAATCAAGCGGGTCTCGCGGGTAACCCACCAGAATCAAGAAATTTTTTTTTTTTGGCCAAATCACAAAAAAACATGACAACACACATAAAACGTAATATAAGTCTCAAAGTTTCAACAACAAGACATAAATTTAAGTTTCAACAGACACCACGCCATAGGTTTAAGTTCTAAAGAACAGGAAACAGCACAAAAAACATAAGTTCTTATCCATACTGAAATCGAACTTAGATACATAGAGGTCTTCATTCTTGTTTTTGCCACGACCTCAAATTGATCAGTTGCCTAAATGGTAAAATAGTTCAGTATACGATCATCAAATAAATGAATGAAGGCAAATGACTAATAAACTATCACTTACACGTCTATGCAAACGTCACAGACATCAAGATTTCCTCTTGATCACTAGATTCAACAGCCTCTGTTTCTGTCCAAAACCAACATAACATTTCATGAATGAAGACTCTGTTGCTGTACAATATGAGTGCTAAACTATGAATCAAGTAAACTTACAACTGTCATATGGTTCAAAGCCGCCGAGGCAATTACGAGCATAGATCAGTGCTTGAACATTTTGTGGGAGGTGACAGCTAACTTGAATCCTCTGAAATTTCATGAGGTAAGCTCGACCCCTCACTAACAACACTCGGATATGTTGTTATTATTCCACCATCAGCTCTATTTTGTTGGTCTGAATCCATGTTAGTACCTGTTCAGAACAAAAATACAAGAGGAAGACTATGAGAACTCAACAATGAGAGAAACAGAGAGTCAGTAAAGACAGAGATCGACAGAGACAGTGAGTCGAGAGAGAGACAGAGATAGTGAGTCGAGAGAGAGACAGAGAGAGACATAGAGTCGGGAGAAACATAGATCGAGAGAGTGAGAGATATAGACATATAGTTGACTAGTTGAGAGAGAGAAAGATCGGCATATACCTTGTCCTTGAACGAGAGAGAGAGAGAGAGAGATGCAGAGAGTCCACTCTAGAGACACATAGACATGCTGAGAACTGAGAAGTCGAGACTCAGAATGAGAAACAACGATCAGCAGAGAGTGAGCTTCGATTAGGGTTCGGCAGCGAAACGAGACTGAAGCCAACTAGGGCTTTCAGATTTTAATTTTATTCCCCTGAAAAGTTAAAACATCACACAGTTACAACCTAAGACTAAACAACGACACACATTAACAACCTAAAACGCAAAAACAACACAAACTTAAAACCAAAACCACATGTTTCTCAACATATGCGGGTGCCCGCTAACCCGCTACCAGAATTATTAAGACCCGCGCCCGCCCCGCTATCTTCTGGCACAATCCGCCTGACCCGCATTTTTTAAAACCCAATTTTTTTGGGCCCGCACCCGCCCCGTAGCGGGCCAAATGGGCCGGGTTCCGCGGGTAAAGAGTCAAATTCCCGGCGCTAGATGATACCATGTTCTTCTGCCAAACGTCCCAGACCAGTTGCAATAAGCTGAAGATCGTCCTTGAGAGGTACGAGAAAGCTTCGGGCAGAAAATAAATGTCGACAAATCCTCCATCACGTTCTCATCAAAGACACCACCTGAAATAAAAAGAAGCGTCAAAGAAACTCTAGGAATTGACAAAGAAAGAGGATCAGGAAAGTACTTGGGATTACCTGAACATTTCAGGAGGAGGAAAAAGGACTTATTCACGGCCATAGTGGATCGCATCAGACAACAAGCTTCAAGCCGATCAACGAGACACCTATCCAGAGCTGGGAAGCTCACTCTGTTAAAGGCGGTGCTGACAGCAATCCCCACATACACCATGTCTTGCTTTGAGTTACCTGTCAGTTTGTGCAAAAGAATTCAGTCAATTCTAACTAGATTTTGGTGGGACTCATCGGATGGGACAAGACGAATGTGTTGGGTAGCATGGGACAAGCTGACTAAACCAAAAGACAGAGGAGGACTAGGACTTAGAGACATACAACTGTTCAACCAAGCTCTTCTTGCTAAGCAGGCTTGGCGACTGCTTACGAATCCGGAATGTCTCCTAGCTAGGGTTCTACTAGGAAAATATTGCCACAAGAGGTCATTCTTAGAAGTAGAACTACCGGCAGTGTGCTCTCATGGGTGGAGAAGTATTTTACATGGCATGGACCTACTTAGACGAAGAGTAGGTAAAGCTATTGGTAACGGGGTCAATACTAAGATTTGGAAAGACTCTTGGATTTCTCTAGACTCAGAGCTGAAACCATACGGACCCATACCAGATCATGCTCTAGACCTAACAATGGCTGATCTCCTTACGACAGACATGAAGTGGAATAAGAAGAGAGTGGAAGAACTCTTACCTCAGGTGGCTACAGAAGTTCAACTCCTTCATCCTGGCCATGCAAACACAGAGGATATCTTCATATGGCAACCGCTACAGTCTGGTACCTATACCACAAAGTCTGGTTACTACGCAGTTTCTACAAAAGAGTTAACACCTCTAGATGAGACCATAGAAACATTTGGATGAATCAAAGATGTATGGTCTGCAAAATGCTCACCAAAGATGAAGCTTTTCTTGTGGTCAATCATCAACGAAGCCATACCGCTGGGAGAGCAACTGCAAAAACGTGGAATTAACTCAGATGTGCGGTATATCAAATGTAAAGGTAGTGAAACGGTGATGCACACCTTTTTCTCTTGACCTTTTGCTCAAGAAGTCTGGAAGCTAATCCCCCTGAGACAAGTAGTTCACCTAGCTACGGACATAAACTTCAAGCAAGCTCTAGTTGAATTCAGGACCACAGTCTGTTTTCCTCCATCAGGGATTGCAATGACGGTCCTCCCTTGGGTCCTTTGGGCAATTTGGTCGACTCGCAACTTGCATGTCTTTGAGAATTGGATTCTATCACCTATGGAAACAACGACAAAAGCTCCGAATCTAGGAAGAGAATGGAACAATGCACAACAACAGATTCAATCGGTGAAGAAAGTGATACCTACATCAAGAAGATCGACAGGAAACACTGGTGAAAGCGGCGCCTACACGACATGCAGATCTGATGCGGCATACGATAAGAGATCAAAACGGGCAGGAATCGCTTGGATCTTCTCTAATGGAAACAGAACTCACCTTAGCTATGGTTCAGCTACGCTTGAATCGATCACCTCACCACTAGTAGCGGAAGCAATTGCGCTCCGATCTGGTCTCCTCTCTGCAGTGGAACTTGAGCACCAAAAGCTCAAAGCTTTCTCTGACAACCTAACGCTCATCAGAACCATCAACAACGACATGCAGGTAAAAGAGATCTTTGGTATTGTCAAAGATATCCAAAGGATCTCATATGCTTTTGTCGAGATATCATTCTCTCATCTCTCCCGATCGCTGAATGTGGAAGCGGATCGTTTAGCAAAACTCTCTCTATTTCCTTCTCGTGTATCTGACCCATCCATGGACTAAAACTACTTTGGGCCTGAAGCCTTTTTCTAATTAAAGAGCAAGTGTTACAAAAAAAAAAAAAGCTAAACTAAAGTTTCTATTTCAGGAATGTTTTCCTCTCTTCCCTTTCCACGCTTTTTATTTCTTCTTTGTTAAATTTCTATATTTACAAATTTTATCAAAACTAAAAACTAATAGGCCTTTTGCCCATCTTACCCTAATACCTGAGCGAGGCTTGAGTTATCCAGAACAAAAAGCCCCGGAAAACAAAAATTGTATGCATGCATAAGCATAACGCTTTAAGGGTGTCTATGTAAAGTATACTGATGTGTCTTAGATTGAAATCTGGGTGGTCATAATACCACTGTTCCCAAAATTCATAAAGTTCTCTCGAAGTTAATGAACATTTGTTATGAAACAGTAGATGTGACTATAGATAGATCAAGCAACAGTTACAAGATTGCAAAGAGAACATCTATTGGTGTATCTTATAGTTCATCATGTTGTGGTGAAGCGATGTCACCTGCAAATATCAGAACGGATATGGTTTGGTCAATGATTCTAACTAATAATACTGAATCAAGGAACAAGGGGGATATGAAAAAACTACTAAACCTGAAACTACATCCTCGAAGAAAAAGTTAATTTCTCTCTCACAGTGTTTTTGCGAGTCCTTACCACACAATGCTCTGATGCTGCAAGAAACAAGACAAGAGTTTATAGTATACATGACGGAAGATCAACCTAATGAGTCATAACAAGTCAAAGAATGATCTTTTTTTTTTGTCACGATTCAAAGAATGATCTTTAAATAACCTAATGAGTCATGACTTAGCCTCACAATGTATTTGAATTGGTCTATTATCAAGAGTGTTACAAAAAAAAAAAGGTCTATTATCAAGACGAACCTTTTTCAGTAAAAAGGTTTGCACTTCACGCGACAAGCCCACTAAAGGCCTAAAGCTTTCAGAATTGGCTGCAAAATCGGAAGGGTTGTGTTCTCTTAGCACCTATATAAACAAATTTGTGTAATAGAGATCACTGGAAAAATATCCTCAATCTCTCAATATCGTCTTGTTACTTTATTAACCACCAGAATCGCTGAATGGGGATCACGTCATCCATCTAATTTCCGCCGGCAAAACCGGAGCAAGAGAAACCGGAAGATTATAGTGATTGGCCATATTCTGTGAGAACTAATGGAGATTTGTTGAAAAAGAACATCCATGGCTTGTTCCCACCGAGAGCAGGGGAATCATCAACTGAGGAAGAAGCCGCAGAAGCTAGGTATTTCGAGTTCATGAGAGGAGGCGGTTGCAAAGATGTTTTTAACGCTCTGGAAGATTGTGAAAGACCTCGTAGCACTAAGTGTAAGGAGATCGATGGGATGTTGTTCAATTGTATGTATTCTCACCCTGATTACTATCAACCGGTTATCGCTCTGTGGGAAGCTTTTTACAAACAGTTAGCCAAGGAACTCGATGTCTTTCATGCGAAAAAACAAAGAGAGGAGAGCTTTGAGAAAGCTAATCTCTTTAAGGGCTTTAAGAGATTCTAAGTTTTTTTTTTCTTTTTTAAATAATGTATTTCAACAGTAGCATTAATAGTTTTCCTTGTAATTTTGGTGATGCCTATGAATGCTATTTTTCTTAACATCTGTTTAAGATTTATACTTGGAAGATTGTGAAAGACCTCGTAGCACTAAGTGTAAGGAGATCGCTGGGATGCTGTTCAATTGTATGTATTCTCACCCTGATTACTATCAACCGATTATCGCTCTGTGGGAATTTTTTTACAAACAGTTAGCCAAGGATCTCGAGGTCTTTCCCGTGAAGAAACAAAGAGGGGAGAGCTTTGAGAAAGCTAATCTCTTTAAGGGCTTTAAGAGATTCTTAAAGAATGTATTTCAATAGTAGCATTAATAGTTTTCTTTGTAACTTTGGCGATGCCCATGAATGTTATTTTTTTTAACATCTGTTTAAGATTATACTAGAACTAGCTTATGACCCATCTTTTTCGAAAAGGTATGTATATTTTTTGTTTATTTTTATTTTAGAAATTTTTAATGTTCATATATTTGTTTCTCTTTATAATCACATTTGTGTTTTTATTTGTAATCATATTTGTGTTTAAATCTTAATCAAGATCTATATTATAAAAAATAGATGTTTAAAAGTTGATCCGGCCTATGCTTGGTTCTTTGTAATCATATGCATATATGCCCGTTTCTTTGTAATCATATTTGTCAGTTCTAGATCTTGATCCGCATGTACAATGTTGGTTTGTAATTTTTTGTTTCTATAAATATGTAACATTTTTTGTAATTTTTTCTTATCTGTTAAAGAAATTTAATTTATATGTTTGTCTATAATATTTTTTTAAAAAATTATTAGTAAAAGATTTTGATAATTGTATTGAATTTGTGAGGTTGAATAACTATATAATTGTGACATGACTATTTCATACATTAATTTTGTATTTTTATTCCTAAACAGTGATTAATTTTTAAAAAATAATAATAACAAAGTTATAGTTATAACTTTGTTTAGTAATCAAATAGTAAACGTGAAAACTGTTTTTGGCAAATACGTTACAGCTTAATTGGTGTGATACCATGTATATAAACATTTTATATTCATCTTGGTTCTATAGCATCCGCCATCCGGTATACACATATTTATTAAATATGTTAACTCTTTATCAAACATAACATATGTACACTTCGTTGTTTGATACATTGAAGATGTAATAGGCTAATAGCTAATGAATTATATAGAAACAACTAGTTGATGGTCCGTACCTGTGCGGATTAATATATATATACACCTAAAAATTTTCAATTCTAATGTTTATTTTTTATACAAAATTAATTATTAAATTAGATACAAATTTTTAATTAATATTATAAATTATAAAACTTCAATATTCATATTAATAATCAATGAATTAAATTATATTTTTGTTTTATATTTTTATTTTATAGAATATGGATGTTAGATCTAAAAAAACTATAGTAATAAAATTAGACAACTTGGATTTGAAATTAAAAACTTATTTTTTATATATATTTATTTTATTTGTGGACTGAAAAAAATTCAATGGCACTGAAAGAAAATATTTATAAACAATCACAACCCATAAAACATCAACAAAATAACAATAGCCAACAAACATTATATATTCTCTATAATTTAGATTTTAAAAACATTGAACAAAAACACAAAAATAATTGATTACAAAATACTATCTCTGTATTCTCTTAGATAATATTTATATTATGTTTATTATTTAACAAATTTTTAGTGTTATTTAATGTTTTAATTCTAATTTTTCAAGTTTCTATATGTTTTTAAATATTTTAAGTTAATTTTCATATTAGCATAATTTTATTTGTGATTTTGATGTTTGGTCACGTACAAATACAAATTAATTTATTTTAAGTTAAGAATATTATTGTTTAACTTAATTAGATAATTTATAGTTTACGACGTATTTTTATTGACTTTTTACTTTTAATCTTAACTTTAATATTGTAATATTTATTTGGATCATGTTTTCAATAAGAATCAGAAAATGACTATAATAATAGTTGTTAACACCATAAAATAAAAATAAAATAAACATAATTATGATATTATCGATAGATATTGTTAATATCTATTTATTAATTAAATGTCCCAAATATCATGATAAATATATATATTATTTACGAAAATAAGAGCTCGTGAACAAACATATCATAAATAAGAACTCGTGAACAAACATATCATAAATAAGACACATCAATAAAAATAAAATATGATATAGAAAATATACAGACTAAAAATACATTTTCATATTGACGTCCCTATATTTTTTTAAATTCTTTGAAATCATTATTTGTTGACTTTTTGGAAAATCATTACAGGGTATGATTTTGGTTGTTATATAAAAATTTGTCTTAAAAAGCACAGGAGTATTTTTATATTTTATGGTATAATCACTGAAAGTAAAATTATACAGAATAAAAGAATCCCGTTGAGATAATGTATATAGAAAATTACCAAAAAAAAACAAGTCGCCAAAAGAATATTTTTCAACAGAAGCATGAGTCCTAGTTCCCTACAAATTAAATTTCAAATAAGTGACTCACACCAAATCATATAATTAATGTGAATCAAAAATGAAATAAATTAATATATTTACAATGACACCAATACCAATTCAATTGAAACAAATTTTGACTTTTTCATGATTCTAAAGTAGCAACACCTTTACTCTAATTTTATAGTAATCTTTAACCGACTCATTAACTCTAATAAGAAAAAATGAAATGGGGTTCTTTTTCAAAAAGAGAACATTTGAAAGTGTTTCATATTATTTAAAAATGAAGTTTTGTAAGTTTTGTGTGTATTTCCCTTCAAACGTAGGATGAGAATATATACTATCATAGCATAGTGTTGACAAATAATTATAATACATTATTAAGATGGATACTAAGATAAGATAAATATCACTTATACATTATCTATACTATCATAAAATGATAAAGTATAATAAAAAATAGATTATGTTCCACATCCAGTAACAAATATAATTTTAAATTACCACTAACAAATATGATTTTAAAACAGAATAATAAGAATTGGTTACAAAATTTATTTAAAAATTATATATCTAATTACAAATCTTGAAATGGTTATATTATTTAAATTAATAAATTAATGACTCAGAGAAAACTAATAACAAATTAATGACTTAGCTAAATCCTAATAAAAACATGAAAAATAGCAAAATTAAGTAAAATCATGGAGAACGTGACAAATAAACAAAATCAAAATAATTATATATCTAGTTACAAAGTTTATAGTTATATTATTTAAATTAATAAATTAATTACTCAGCTAAAAACTAATAATAATTTAATGACTATGCTATAACCTAATAAAAATATGACAAATAAGCAAAAATAACTAAAATCGTGGAGAACATGACACATAAGCAATATCAAAATAATTATATACATGGTTTCAAATTTCATAGTTATATTATTTAAATTAATAAATTATTGACTAAGAAAAAAAATATTAATAAATTAATGACTCAGTTTAAACCTAATTAAAACATGACAAATAAGTAAAATTACCTAAAATCATGGAAATAATGACAAATAAACAAAATCACTTCATAAATAATAGTATAGATCCCTGTTCGGAAACTCGCTAGGCGTTCCTCGTACGCTCGGGTTACGTCTAGCGCCGAATGAAAAAATCAAAGATTTTACGGGGATTAATCGGCGATTTGTTTTGGTTATATATAATACATTTGTAAAAGATACAATCATGATTACATAGTTCAGCGGTTCGGAGTTCTCCTAACTTAATATCGAACCCGAGTTCGAAGCAAGAAGGAGACATTTTTGGATGTTTTTCAATGTTTTTAATGTTTAACTTAAATGAAGATAATTTGGTTATTTACTCATTGTCTTCCTCTTTACAGTTTTAGGTTTTCTGCAAATTTACATTCGACGTCTCTTCTTTTTTGACGAGTTTTAGACCAAATTTCTTCATTTTCTGCTGTTTTCTTGCAAACATCATAAATCTTATGAATATTAATCGATTCGTTGGGAAAAACAAGCAATAATTTAGATCTTTTTTTTGAGATCCGATATTATACTATAGATAGATAATCAAATATTATCAAAACTAAAAAATAATAGGCCTTTGCCCATCTTACCCTAATACCTGGTCTAGGCGTGAGTTATCCAGAATAAAAAGCCACGGAAAACAAATATTGTATTCATGCATAACGCTTTGGGGGTGTCTATGTAAAGTATACTGATGTGTCTTAGATTGAAATCTGAGTGGTAATAATACCACTGTTCCCAAAATTCATAAAGTTCTCTCGAAGTTACTGAACATTTGTTATGTATGAAACAGTATATGTGACTATGGCCTGTTCGTTTAGCTATCACGCGACCTGCGACATACGACCTACGACTTATCGCATGTCGCAGGTTGTTGTTTGCTTTGCTGTTGCATAACCTACGATTGGTCGTATGTCGCAGATTGTTGTTCGTTTTGATGTCGCGCGACTAATCTGTTCGTTTAGCTATCACGCGACCTACGACATGCGACTTATCGCACGTCGCAGGTTGTTGTTCATTTTGCTGTCGCATAACATGCGACCTGCGATTGGTCGCATGTCGCAGGTTGTTGTTCGTTTTGATATCGCGCGACTGATCGTACGACCAGTCGCGGGTTCCCATTCAAGTCGCCCGAAAAAACAGCGACTAAAAATTAAGAAAATTTTGATAGGGCGACTGGTCGCAGGTCGCAGATCGCAGGTCGCGCGACACGTAAACAAACATAGTTTTAGTCGCAGATCGCAGGTTTAGTCGCAGGTCGCAAATCGCAGGTCGCGCGACACATAAACGAACGTAATTTTAGTTGCAAGTCGCAGGTCGCGCAACACGTAAACGAACATGCCCTATAGATAGATCAAGCAACAGTTACAAGATTACAAAGAGTATCTTTTGGTGTATCTTATAGTTCATCATGTTGTGAAGCGACGTCACCTGCAAATATCAAAACGGATATGGTTTGGTCAATGATTCTAAGCAAATAATACTGAATCAAGGAACAAGTGAGATGTGAAAAACTACTAAACCTGAAACTAAATCCTTGAAGAAAAACTTGATCTCTCTCTCAGCTGATGGTGTTGAATCAGAGCCGTGCACACAATTTCTCTGAGAGTCCTTACCACATAATGCTCTGATACTGCAAGAAACAAGACAAGAGTTTATAGTATACATGACGGAAGATCAACCAAATGAGTCATAACAAGTCAAAGAATGATCTTCAAATAACCTAATGAGTCATAACTTAGCCTCACAATGTATTTGCAAATTCAAGAAACAAAAAGAGAATAAATAAACTCAGAGAAGGAGGTGTTTGAGAGCAAAATAAATTCAAACCTGTGAGGATGAGAAATCTTAGCCTTTTGCGCATCAGTAGGCCCGATTAAACCACGCCAATCAGAAACAGCGTCTCTCTTCTCCAACACCATCACCACCACAGGACCACTTATCACATACAGTAGTTCACACGCATTAGCGAAAGCAGACAAAAGCAAAGATGCACTTATAGTGTTAGCACCAAAACTCGCTCACCTTGTCATGTAAGAAACAAGATGAGGAAAAAAGCTCCTTGACGAGTGCTCGTCGTAAAACGCAGAGGCTGTCTCCTTGTCCAGCTGAGTAAGCCTCTCCTTGACGATATTGAAACCAGCCTCGACAACGATCCTTTTGATTTCTTCAGTGTAGTTACCAGAGACTCCATCTGGCTTTATCATAGCCAATGTTCTCTCTTTACCTAAACACCTAAACAGTTTTTAGCTCATCAAATCGGATAACAAAAAAGTTCAAACAAGTTAACAAAACACTAATCAGTTGACATTTGGAATAAGCTAACAGCTACGAGATTCATCCAGCGACAAGAGTTTTCAATTGGATCTAAAACCGAACTCGCAGATCGAATCCAACAGAGTTCACAGACCAAACCGATAAAAACCCTAGCTTTCTAGCTCACCTGACCCACGGCGACAAGGAGACAGAGACGAGAACGAGGAGGAGCACTAGGTGAGCTGCGAATCCCGACATCAACTTGATCGGAGTTCAGAAACGGCGCGGTGGATGTCAGGCAATACACGGCGGGAATAAAACTGGAGTTCGGGGTAGCTAACGGCGAGTTGAGTTTTCTCCTCCGGCAAGCGGCAGTTAAACTCTAAAACGCGCTTTTAAAATTACTCGATCACGATTGAATCTTTTTACAATCAATCCGTTTTCTCAATTTGGGCCAATTAAGCTATTTAAAATTAAGCCCACCAACGTATCTCTTTAAATCTATCTATCTATCTATATATATAATAATAAAATAGAGTTTTCTCTTACCTCAGCTCTCCACATCAGCTTTTGTTGACACGTGGCATGATCTTTTCGATCATTAAAAATGTTCTTTTCTGTTTTAGTGGGCTTCGGTTTTTAAGTGTCAATCAGTGGCCCGCTAATTTGTTTCTCATATTGGACCTGGATTTATTTAGCGTTTCTTTCAGTAGATGTTAGAGGAGTATCGCTTTGCGTCTCACCTATCCCAGCAACGTTTCTGTGACGTTTGCAGTTTCCGTTTTCACTTCCATTAATACGGCGTCTCTTAATCCATTCATCGAAAACCCAGTTTCTAGATCCTCTATACCGACAAGAAAGTCCAAAGGAGTTTAGATCTTGAAGCTTTGATATATAGATTACGATTAAGATTGTAGAGTCAAGAACCAAAAGATGAGTGATACAGAGGGGGCCAGGAATGATCTAAGATGACCTTTCATACACACAAGGAGTTGGTGTCAGATGGGTTCAAGAGAGTCGCGTATGATGGGTTCGTCTCAAGTTATCAGTGACAGCTCTATCTATGTTTTTGCATGTGGTCTGATCGCTACTCTTAGTCATATTCAATTCGGTTTCACTGTAAGAAGAAAGTTCAACCCTTTCAACTTTTTTTTTCCATTTGTAGAGAGTTGTGACTGATTTGTATGGTTTGGGTCCAGTGTGATTATTATTCTCCAACAGAAGTTGCGATCACTAAGGATCTCGGTTTAACTACTGTATCTGAGGTAATTAACCAATTTTTCTGTCTAGAACTGTCTGGTTTATTCTTTGTCTGACTTTGATCTCTTGTCCATGTATTAATACTTTATGTTTGGTTCTCTATCCAATGAGGGTGGTATGGTTGGTGCAATTGCCAGTGGTCAGACCGCATAATACATTGGATGAAAAGGGGTATTGTGTAGTTTCCAGAGTATTAAATTACTCTGTTTTGAATATTGATCCAGCTAATGACAACTTCCTTGCTTGCTTAGTTACTTAGCCCTTTAATTGTGTGTTTTCTTGGACAGTCTCTGATGATTGCTGGTTGGTTTGCATATCATTTGCAAAAGTGAGTGTTTGTTGTTTTCCAGTTTCTTTATTTGACCTCATTCTGAAATTGTTAGATTGGCCTTACATCATACTAGTTTTGTAGGATATTTTTTTTCTTTACAGGGAAGACATTTAGACGGCTTTGGTGTTGGGATCATTTAGTGGATAGTAGTCCTTAGATCTGGCTTACTTAGATCTCAATGGAACATCTATCACTGGCTATAGTTTTTGTATCGCTCTAACACATGTGTTATGTTGGGTTATTACACAGGCGAGAGGTTTAAAGAAGCATATGAAGAGGCTCAATGCTCCTAAATATTGGATGCTTGACAAACTTGGTGGTGCATTTGTTTATCTTCTGCTACGAGAACTTCCGTCTTATCTATGATACCAAAGGACGTTTCCGTCTTCACTCCCATCAGGGACGAGGAATCTAAGGTTTTGATCTCTCTTGCTCTTGTCATAATTTAGAGTAATGCTTGACATGAATGTGTACCACCAAGATTTGTTTCTTTTCTTATCTACGGTTTAAGTTTTGCAAGGTTAGAACTATCCAGTTCGAACAAAAGGGCATCCTTTTCCTGAACACATACGATGGTCGCACATTAGTAATGAAACCATTAAGATCGACTTGGAGGAGAACAAGATTGTTGAGTTCATCAAGTTTGATGTCGGGAATGTTGTGATGGTGGTTGGGGGTAGAAACAGAGGGCGTGTTAGTGGGATTAAAAATAGTGTGAAGCATAAGTGAAGCTTTGAGACTATCCACATCCAAGACTCATCAGGACATGAGTTTCCAACAAGGTTGAGGAATGTGTTCACCCTTGGCAAAGGGTCAAGGCCGTGGGTGTATACGTAAGGGTAAGGGTGTTAAGCTTACCATCATTGAAGCAGCCAGGCAAAGGCTCTCGCTAGCCAACATGCTGCTTAAGTTTGTGACTTTGAGCTATTTATTATGTCTTTTTTAGATGACTTTTATTTCACACTCACTTTGTATCTTTCGGTTTGCTTATAAGTTTGAAACTTGTGTTTTTTTTTTCTTAAATCTATTTCAAGTATTAAAAATGGATCCATGAAAAATCTCTAAATAGACCGACTCTCCATATGTTGGTTTGCTGCTCCGTTTTGAATCTTACTTTATTTTATCAAAAGTTTAAAGGTGTCAAACATTTATGTAATTTAATTGATTTGCAAAATAATTATGTACTAGCATGTGACATCTAAAGACAACTTATGCTACGTCCGGGTTTTCTTATATAAATTTTAATATATTTAATCTATTATATTACTATTAGAATATGTAAAAATCATTTTATTTATTTTTACAAAAATATAAATTATAATTTGAATTTTAAATTCTTAGAGTGCAAACGCTAATAATATTGATATATATATACATGTATATATATATTATATGACTTAAAAACTATATGTTGTTGATTTATATCTTTAAAATAATTAAACACTGAATTTTGTTTCTTATAAATTTTATTAATGCTTTAGATATACCTTTCAATTAATTTTATTATTCTATTGCGATAAAATCGTGTAGAATTACATGTTTCAATAAAATTAAATTATTTAATTGGTTCGAGAATGTAAATTTTGGGCTTTGTTAATTTATTGTGTTTCAATCTTTTTTGCAGCATCCTTTTGTAGGATACTGACCTCTCACCCAAATGAAATAGGATGTAAATTAATATATTGTATATTACTTACCGTCACTATTTTGTTGTGAAGAGAAAAGAGTGATTTAATAGATACTAAACTAAATGTTTGAATTTAATTTATGATGTTTCAATTTTTGTTTTTTCAGTAAAAGAATAATAGTTTATTTGAAAAATGTAATTTATTTTTTACTTTTAAGAATATAATTTATTTTTTCTTTTTGAGTTTTCTATATTTCGTTATATCATATTGTAGAAGGCAAATATAGTCTTCATGATTTTAGCTCCAAATATTTTAGTTTCAATATGTTTTTTTGTTGTTCAGTCTCTTAAATTTCTGGTGCACAAAAAACAGTCTCTTAGTTTTATTTTGCGTAGTAGTAGTCATGTTTGGTTTGGACATGTACTCTGTAGCGATAAGTTTGCAGATATGTTTTTATTTTTGAAATTGTGTGGTCCATAACGTTGCACTATGGTTTTGAAGTTATGGTAGTGTTTGCAGATTTTTACCTATGTCCAACTTTATGAACTATTATTTTCTTTGTGTTTTTAGGTTGTATTACTGATTTTGTAAATGTGGAAGCAAAGAAAGTGGTTTTGTTTTATTGATCAATTTTATCCATTATCGACGCGGTAACGTTTTTAGAAGCTTATAACTGTGAAAGAAACTCTTTAGATACATATCTCCACTGTTTATTTCAAAAACCTCAGTCTATGATATTTGCAGCAGAGTCATTTAGGATGATATATCATTACATTCATTTAAAAAATCAATGTTTGGATAATGACAATCCAGAGGCTCAGTACATTAAGGAGTTAAATCAATACTTTTACCACCGCAAATCTATCCATCTTTACCAATCTGCAGATGGAAACTATGACAACGACACATATCTTATGATATATTAATGTTATGCAGAGGCAATTTCGAAGAAGTAAAAAATATGGATAAATTATCCTGAAAAATAGTCAATTCAGGTCCGATCAATGCTAGACCATGATTAAGAATTCACTTAATGGATTCAAAATCATATTGAAGACAGATTATTCAACCAATACATCCACAATAAAGTCCTTAACAGATTACCACATCCATAACTTAAACAAAGCATGCGAAGATTATTACTATTTTAAGAGGATGAATGAATTTATTATCTTCATTCAAAAATATATTCACAAAACAAAAACATGCATTGGTCTATTTTTATTGAATCAATTAGTGAAAATCACTTATGTGATTTCTCTTTGACCTAAGAAACTTCGAAACAAAGTAATACATTACTATTACTAACCACTACCAACTAAATAAAAAAACAATTTTGAACTCATTAGAAAATAAAACATACGAACCCGGCGCGTAGCGCCGGAATACCACTAGTATATATAAAAAGAATGTTTTCTTCTCTCATATAACGCCGCGTCATAAAGTCATTGATTGTGAGTGCGACACTTGTCCTCTTTATCTTAAACTCATCGTTTCATTAACTTTTAATGTGGGCTGCTGCGTTTCATAACTGTTTACAGTTTAGTGGGCTTTTTGTTCAAACCGTGATATTGCCCAAATACAGAGAGATAGCCAATATAATAAAAACATATGTAAAAACTGAAACTTTGGAAACGAGAAGGAAAAGAAGGAGCGTACTGTGAGTTTCTGGATGCTATTGACTTCGCTTTGGTTGGAGGCGATATCAACAGTGACGGTTCATTTCGCCGCCACCTCCGGTAACTAAATAACATTCAAGAGTTTAAAATTATTGGCGATGAGTTTTGCAGAGTGTGAAGAGGCAGAGGGACGAGGATGATTAGCAACAACACTGAAGAGGTTAAAAAAGAAAATCAAGCCAATTAATAAAAACATTCCACAATTTAAGCGGTGGCGAGTAAATCAGATTGGTTTCTCAATTCCGCTATGACTCGATCAAGAGAGAAATATAGTTTTTTTTTTGTTTAAAGAAATATAGATATTATCAAAGCAAAGATTGCTCCGAACGAATCATAAGAAATAAAGGAAGCAATCAAAGGTTTTTATTTCATTTTTTAATTAGTTATTGAGAATTAACATGAATGGAAGTGCCATACACGCGCAGAGACATGAGTGTTGGTGAGATATGAGATATATATTTTAAACTTAAAAGGAAAATAGACAGGAAACAATGCGTTCAATTTCCATTGGGTCTTTTCTTTTGAGCCTTTTGTTTCAAAGAAAAACGACAGAACATAACCGGATTTACTTCGGTTTAGTTTAGATTCGATTCAGCTTAAATGCATGCATGATTTTAAGCTACACAAGTTTCATTTAATAAATAAATCAACGAAAAATTTTATTGTAAGAAATTGGGTTAATTGATATTCATAAGACAGAAAACAATAAATAATTAAAAATAATTTTATAATTATCTAGCTACTTATATTTATATAATATTTATATATCAAAACAACATAAATATATGATTATAATTAATATTTAAATAAAAAACTCCGGACCGATCCTATTAATCTATATTATAATAGTACAGTTTCCTCTTTCTTAAGATGTCCACGTCAGCAAGTTGTGGGTCCCACGTAACTAAATTTTTGCCACTTCCAACTTGAATCGACCTGAATTGAATTTTGAAAAGAAAAATAAACGTGAATCGAAGCGAGTGTGTATTAGTCGTTGGGCCATTTAATCATTACTCATTCTAAACCATGTGAATTAGTGATAGTGGGCTTGGGAGCCCAAACTAAGAAAATATCTTGTTTAGAGCAGCTCCATCGGGGTGACTAAACCCATGGTGCTTAACAAAACTGAATAAAAAATAAATCAAAAAGCCCAAATTAAGTCAGTACCACTCTTAAAATTGAGCTTTTTAGTTTTGGTAGGGAGCCGTGTCGTGGCGCCTTCTCATTGGACCGCCCATCAATGGTCTCTCTCTCCTTCGTCACGACTCGCAAAAAGTCGATTCATTCTCGACTTCTCCGTCTTCTCTCTCTCGAATCTCGACGACTTTGAAGCGAACCTCGTCGTCTGTCTGGAGCCTCGTCGTCTCTATCCCGAGCCTCGTCATCACTCTGTCTAGCCTCGTTGTATCTCTATTGAGCCTCGTCATCTCTCTCTCGAAGCAAGCTCGTCTCTCTCTCGAAAATCTCGACTTCTCCGTCTTCTCTCTCTTGAATCTCGGTGACTCTGAAGCGAACCTCGTCGTCTGTCTGGAGCCTCGTCGTCTCTGTCCTGAGCCTCGTCGTCTCTCTGTCGATCCTCGTCCTATCTCCGTCGAGCCTCGTCGTCTCTCTCTCGAAGCAAGCTCGTCTCTCTCTCGAAAAACTCAGCGTCTCTCTCGAAGCTCGGCGTCTCTCTCGAAGCTCGGCGTCTCTGAATCAAATCTCGTCGTCTCTCTCTCTCGAGTCTCGTCTCTGTCCCGAACCTCGTCGTCTCTCTATCGAACCTCGTCGTCTCTGTCTCGAACCTCGTATGGAATCTCGTCTCGATCTCCTTATCGGTAACAAATCATCCGTTTGATTTGATGTTTATGTTACTGCTGTCTCGATTTTGGTTTATCGCCCATCCCTTGTCTTTTGTAAAATTAATTTTGAGATTTTTATGATTGTTTCATAATATTGAGGACGGTGAAATCTGTTAGATTACTAGTAGAGTTTTGTTCGACTGTTGAATAGATGAAATGATTGTTTCTGGATCTGATATGCTTAATATTTCCTCTATTTTGTATTAATTAGCGATGGTGGGATTGATTGTTTGTGGAATCGATATGCTTACGTTCTGACTTCTTTTGTCTTAATAAAATTGGTTAAGGCTCTGTGGTTCACATGATCATGTGAACTTGGCCTTGTGATCAATGATATTTAGGTATAGATATACTAAAATACATTAACAACAACAACATTAAAACTTCAACAACTTAAAAACTTCTCTTTAAAACTTCAACATTTACAACACATATAAAGCATCCGCGAAAGCTATTAAAAAACTCCATCTACTTTCCTTTTCCAAAGCCATTATGGATCCTTATACTCAACATTGTTGCTTTCAAAACCTGTTAAACAGTCAACAACCAATCACTCAAAACCCTTATCAGCCTGTCCCTCGTGAGCCAACTGTTGAAGTCTCTGCGTCAGATGCCTCTATGTTCGGATCACAAAGGACTGAAGATGGCAACGAAGATGCAGAGATCTTGTCTGACCGTAAAGAGAGAAGAAAATGGTCACCAACAGAAGATGGGGTGCTGATAAGTGCTTGGCTGAACACCTCGAAAGACCCAGTGGTTGGAAATGAGCAGAAAGCAGTTGCGTTTTGGAAACGCATTGCTGCTTATTTTGCTGTGAGTCTAAAGCTGGATGGCGCGCAAAAGAGGAAGCTAACACACTGTAAAGCGAGATGGATTAAGATTAATGAGGGCGTGTGTAAGTTTGTTAGGTGTTATGAAGCGGCAACGAAGCAGAGATCGAGTGGACAGAACGAGGATGACGTTTTGAAGTTGGCTCACATGATTTTCTTCAATGATCACAAGGCCAAGTTCACACTAGAGCATGCCTGGTTAGAGCTACGCTATGATCAGAAATAGATTGCATCGTCTGCTACCAAGGATAAAGTTCAGTCAAAAAGGAGGAAGTTGGATGACCAGTTTTCAACCTCAGTGCATGTAAGCCACGGAGAGGATGAAGCAATGGCTCGGCCAGAAGGTGTTAAAGCAGCAAAGGCAAGAAGAAAGAAGCCAGTGAGGAAGCAAGCGACTTTGGAAGCGGAACAGAAGGAGAAGATGGAGTTTCAAAGCTTTTGGGAGATTAGGCAGAAAGATTTTGCTTTGAAGGCAACTCTTAACAAACAAAAATTGCTTGAGAGCCTAGTTGCCAAGTCTGAGCCATTAAGTGAACTCGAAATGCAATTAAAAAATAAGCTTATTACTGATCTGTTAGCTTGAGTCTTAAGTTGCAACTCTGTATGTTGTTTCTGTCTTAAGTCTTTAACTTAATTGCATTTGGATGTTTGGATGTTCGAGTCGAGTCTGTATGCTTTACTGTCTTTCTACTATTTATGGTTAATGGATGTTTATGGTTCTGCTTGTTATGTCTCTGTTTTTCATAAATTGAGACTTGTTTTTGCATGGCTTTGTTAGTTTGGACTCATCACGTTTTGCTTGTGTCTATTGCAGGTGGAAAATAAAGCCAAGACTTAACAACTTCTTGTGACAGAAGGAGCCAAGACCGAAGACAACTTGTGACACAATAAACCAAGACATAAACAACTAGCTGTCTCTATTTTTTAATAAATTGTTTTCTATAAGTTGTGAGTCTGTATGTTTTCTACAAGTGTGTGTCGTAAAAACAAGTGGCAAACATATTATTTCTCTTATCTAAGTCTCCCGTTTGGGTTTGTAAAAACAAGTGTCTCATTCTTTCAAACATATCATTTCTGTTTGTTTCTAAGAACAAGTGTCTTCCATTTGTCTCCAAAATCTTTTACCATTTCTCTTTTAATTTCAGAAAATTATATGGCATTTCTAAATTCTGTTTGTCTTACCATTTAACAACAACAACAACTCTCGTTCTCTTACCATTTTAATTTCACAAATCCAAGTCTCCCGTTGTCTTACCATTTCAAAATTTCTTTGGTATTTCTAAATTCAAATTTACATTTCTAAATGGATGCTTCTTCTTCTAATAATTTTGACGACTTTTTGGATGAAAAGTTTGATCAAATTTTCGATCAACAATTCGATAATCTCTTCACTTGGTCACTTGGGCTGAAAATCGTCAAGAAGCATCAAGATCAAAAAAGAAACGAGCTTACATTGAAAAATAACGAGAACAAGGGCACATACAGTTGTGGAACGACTATTTTAGTGAAGATGCAACATATCCTTCTCACATGTTTCGACGCCGTTTTAGAATCAACAAGTCGTTGTTCATGCGTATCGTTGATCGACTCTCCGCTGAAATCTCATACTTTCAACAGAGAAGAGATGCTACTAGAAGTTTCGGTCTCTCTCCGTTACAAAAGGCAACGGCAGCAATTCGTATGATGGCATATGGTTGCCCAGCTGATGCG
>NC_027755.1:21683630-21684995 GCF_000695525.1 Brassica oleracea var. oleracea
AGAAGATCTTCAACGACTACTCGATATTGGAGAGCTACGCGGATTTCCCGGGATGATAGGAAGCATTGATTGTATGCATTGGGAGTGTAAGAATTGTCCGACCGCATGGAAAGGACAATATGCACGTGGATCAGGATAGCCAATTGTTCTAGAGGCAGTAGCTTCACCAGACCTCTGGATATGGCACGCGTTTTTCGGACCTTCAGATACATTAAACGATATCAATATTCTTGAACGATCACCAGTTTTTGATGATATATTAGAAGGTCGAGCTCCGAAAGTTAACTACACTGTCAACGGACACGAGTACTGATTGGCTTACTATCTCACAGATGGTATTTATCCAAAATGGGTTACTTTTTTCCAATCTATTCCACTTCCGCAAGGTCCAAAAGCACATTTATTCGCTACACATCAAGACGCTGTACGTAAAGATGTCGAGCGAGCTTTTGGGGTCTTGCAAGCTCGATTTGCCATAGTCAAAAATCCAGCTCTTTTGTGGGATAAAATAAAAATTGGAAAGATAATGAGAGCATGTATCATTCTACATAATATGATCGTAGAAGACGAACGAGATGGGTACACTCAGTTTGATGTTTCAGTTTTCAAAAATTCGGATTCAAACCGAAGTTCAGAAGTGGATTTCTCGTTTTCTACAGATATGCCTTCAAATCTCGATAATTTGATGAGCATTCGGAATCAACTTCGTGGTAGAACAATACATCAACGATTGAAAGCGGATTTGGTTGAGAATATATGGCAAAAATTTGGAACAAATCAAGATTTCAGCTAATCTGTTTTTCTCGTTTACGGTTTGTATTTGTATTTTTAATATGCTTTTATGTCATTTTTAATAAAACATTTATGTATCATTTTCTTTCAAATCATTCAACTTTAATATATATATATATATATATATTTCACTACAAGAAAACAGCGACAACTGAGGGAAAAAATCGTCGGTATGTCGTTATTCCGACGACATTCCGACGAAACAAGTCCTCGGAAATAACTCCTCGGAAATTCAATTTTCCTCGGAAATCCCTCAGAATTTTCCGACGGAATTCCGAGGAAACAAATTTCCGAGGAAATTCCGAGGACAACCAGTCCGTCGGAAAGCTCCTCGGAATATACCGAGGGAGAACTTCGTCGGGATATTTCGATGGAATTTCCGATGGTCCAATCCTCGGAAGTTCCGAAGAAATATTCCTCGGAATTTTCATCGGAAAATTCCGAGGAACGGGGTCCCTCGGTATATTCCGAGGAAGATTTCCCTCGGTATATTCTGAAGGTTCAATTCCTCAGAATGTAAAAAATATTAATTTTTTTTAAAAAAAATAAAATTTTTGAAATTTAAATTCGAAA
>NC_027755.1:21686479-21687641 GCF_000695525.1 Brassica oleracea var. oleracea
TTTAATAAATAAAAAATAGTTTAATAATTACAAAAAATAGTTTTAATAATATTAAAAATTTTTAATAAATATAGAAATTTATATAATATAAATATAAAAAAATTATTATTTTTCTAAATCCCAAATAATAGTTTTTTTAATCACAAAAAAGTTTTATAGACATTAAAAATGTTTAATAAATATAGAAATTTATATAATATAAATATAAAAAAATTATTATTTTTCTAAATCCCAAATAATAGTTTTTTTAATCACAAAAAAGTTTTATAGACATTAAAAATGTTTAATAAATATAGAAATTTATATAATATAAATATAAAAAATTATTTTTTTTTTCAAAATCCCAAATAATAGTTTTTAATCACAATTGTTTTTTAAAAAATATTAAAAATGTTTTGTAAAATCCAAAAAATCGAATTTATATACAAAAAACGTTTTGTAAAATCGAAAAAAACAAATTTATATACAAAAATCGTTTTGTAAAATAGAAAAATCAAATTTATACAAAAAATCGAATTTATAAATACAAAAAAAATCAAAATTTTATAAAAAAATTCTAAATCAATTCAACAAAAAAAATTATTCAACCAAATCACAATTCTAATCCTATTATACAACCAAATCACAATCCTAACCAATCACCCTAACAAAAATCTATCAAATCTACACAAAAAACCTAACAAATAGAACCTAAGAGAGTGGGATAGGGTCCTTACATGATTTGTGTAAGAGAAGGGGGAGATCGCCGGAGATATCGTCGGAATTCAGGGGGAAATCGCCGGGGAGAGGAGGCACAGAGGAAGAAGAGAGAAATGGGGATGAAGAAGTGGCTCATGGTTATAAAACCTAGGGTCCGACGGATAGTATCCGTCGGAATTCCGTCGGAATTCTAATTTCAATTTTCGCGAAATATTTACCCGGTTAAATGAAAATATTCCGAGGAAATTCCGACGAATAGTAAAATATCCGTCGGAATTCCGTCGGAATATTCCGAGGAAATACCGAGGAACTAGTGTTTGGGTTTCAAAACATCAATTTTTTTTGCCGTATTTCATTTCTTATACAATTGTAATGCATACCATTGAGGATTCTTTGTATAGATGAGCATAAACCATGAAATAAAAAATTTCAAAACTAATTGAAAGTATTCCCTTTACCGTTC
>NC_027755.1:21689282-21690141 GCF_000695525.1 Brassica oleracea var. oleracea
AAAATGTCTGGAACCGTAACATGATATGTTGTCTGTTCGCCTCTATCATCATGTCCAGCAGGTCTTCTGTTTTTGGTCTGAACTTCTGCTGGAAAGTAGTACTCGGCAAAGTTTGAAGTTTCTTCATTGATCATCTGTGCGATTATAGCACCTTTCACCCTACTTAAATTTTTCACCATCTTCTTCAAATGGAACATATACCGGTCATACATATACATCCATCTATACTGCACATGACCACCAAGTTCCAATTCTCTTGCCAGGTGAATAACAAGATGCCCCATAACATCAAAAAATGAGGGAGGAAATATCTTCTCAAGGTTGCACTGAATCACGGCTATGTTAGTCTTCAAATTTTCAATACCTTCAAGAGTCACTGATCTCGTGCATAAATCGCGGAAGAAACCACTTATCCCTGCAATTGCTTCATGAACATTTCGTGGTAATAGTTCCTTGAAGGCGAACGGAAGGAGGCGCTGCATCATTACATGGCAATCGTGGCTTTTCAAGCCAGTAAACTTTCCTTCATTTCTTTCGATACAGTTACGCAAATTAGATGCGTAACCGTCTGGAAATTCCACATCGTTTGAAATCCAATCAAAGAACGCATCTTTTCCCGCTGCATCAAGTCGGTATATGGGAAAAGAAGCCCTACCATTCTCATCAACATGAAGTTCTGAACGAGCACATATATCGACTAAATCCAGTCTTGACTTCAAATTATCCTTTGTTTTACCTTGAACATTAAGGATCGTGTTCATGAGATTGTCAAAAAAGTTCTTCTCAATATGCATGACATCTAAATTATGCCTTAGCAGATGATCCTCCCAGTATGACAGATCCCAGAAAATACTTTTTT
>NC_027755.1:21690648-21700438 GCF_000695525.1 Brassica oleracea var. oleracea
AAATAATTTGAAGAAGACATGTTTTTTATGAATCAAATTCGTGTGTAAAGAGAGTAAGAGGGAGGATGAAGATATGGAGTGAATGAAGAGGAAGAGGGGAGCTTGTATTTATAGTTGAAATCCTGCCAATAGACCAAGGAAATTCCGACGGAATTCCGACGGTAACGGCTAGTTCGTCGAAATTTCCTCAGAATTTTTAAAATCCCCCAACGGCTCTCTAACGGCTATAATATATCCTCGGAATTCCTCGATTTTTTCCGAGGAATACATTTTTCCTCGGTATTCCATAAGAATATTCCGATGGATTAATATTTCCTCGGAATTCCGTCGGTATATTCCGAGGAAATTCCGAGGAAACCAAATTTTGTGTTTCCTCGGAATATCCTCGGAAATTCCTCGGGATATTCCGAGGATTTCATTTTCCGTCGGAATGTCCGTCAGAATACCGTTGTTTTCTCGTAGTGTTTCTACCAATGGAGGATGAAAAAATTAATTAGATTAATAGAGGTACTTAAACTTTCAAATCACTACATTATACACTAATTTAATTTTAAGTATCCATTAGGAGTCCTAATGGATGGAGGTGGTCTTATAGGTTGTAGTCGATTAGGCTGAACTAGGTTACCTTCTCTGTCTCTAGTTGGACCCCTGCAAACAATATCTACTCCACTTAACTCTCCATCTCCCCCTCCATGAAGAGCCGTAACTCTGTCAACTATTGCAATAGTGTGCCATTCAAATTAAACTCCCCCATCTCTCTGTCTCCCTAGCTTTGCTCTTAAAACCTGAAGCGTTAATAACCGTAAACCACTCGCTGTGAACTACGCCACTGTCCATGATCTTCGTCCGCTCTTCACAAAAAAATGTTGGTCTCCTTCTCCGCTTTAGGTTCACGTAATATCACGTAGAACACGGGCATCACCCTCTTTCTGCTAGATGACAAGCTAGATGGCAAGGTAACAAGCTCTTTTTCTTTTCCTTCCTTCTTCCACATCTCATTGACTCTTCAGAGGGCTGTAACTAAACACCGCTCTCTTATTTTACACAGAACTATGTCGTTCATGGTGGCAAACACCGGAGGAACACGTACATCCACATGGTCAGATAACAACAATTGTACAACAACGACAGAATAGATGCAAACGAAGGTGGATAAGTGTGAAGGTTAAAGATTGAAACTGTTCACAATTATTTTGTAAACTAGGATCCACTTGAAATATAGACGTAATTTCATACCTTATGATATGCTAGGAAGGACGGTGATGTTTTCTGGTGGCTGTCTCCTATACCCTAGACGTATTTGGAAGGGGGCAGCTGAGAGGAGGGTAGCAAATGGCCCGATGACGTTGCGATCAGGGGAAAAAGGAAGTTGTCGATACAGGTTAGTGTGTTGAAGACGTTTCGAGCTCCTCAGTTATATATTTCTAAATATTTTATTTGATATGTCTGTGATACATATATCAGAAGAGGGAGTCATAAGTATGCACCATGTGCTGCAAAAGTTAGAGAAAAATATACTTCTTGGACCATTCTTTCACCAGCCTGCAAAGCGTTAATTCTTGATGGAATGATGGGTACTAGCGATGGTTGCGATGTACTTATTGAACTGTAAACTTTTTGGTTTTAGCATCTTTTTAAAACAAGTTTGTTTGGTAAAAAACAAGGTACTATTTGTTCCCTTAAATTATTTATTTACGGTAATGAGAATGTGCTTGACATTTTCCTAAAATTATCAGACATAAAGACACAGAGAAGGGCTGGAGGGTTCATAGCAAGAAAAAAAGTAGCAGTTTCAGAGAATGTTCATGGAGAGTTTGTGCTATAAAAAAGTCAAGTTTTGGTAAAATGCCTTGATAATTTTTGATGGGCAACAATACTCAGTAAGATGGTATCACCGGCTTATGTCTTTCTCCATATTGGCATTTATGGATAGGATTCATTACTATGTGATACTTTACCTATCCAGTTTGGTACTAATTAAATACCTAGGCTACTACTAAACTATTATTTTCATGTTGAATAACATATATTGGGCGGAAGAAACTAAGCTCTGTTGGGGATATTTGGATCACTAGGAATCATTACGATACTCCTTTGGCTCACAGCAGAAGAGCCTATTTTCGAACGGGGTCAAGATCAGAGGCCTGAGTTGTTATGTTTCTTCTGGGCGGCCAAGAGCAATGTGAACTTAAAGTATGATTAAAATCAAATACTTACTTGACTGGAGAGACAATACTGAACACGGTTAGTGATTAATTAATTTCAACATCAAGGCAATGTATACGCGGGGATATGATCCCTAGTAAATAACAAGACTATAGTATCATATGCATTTTCTTGCGCTTCTTAAAAAAAGATTAAATAAAAATGTATAGTAAAAAAACTCGTCAAATCAATTACATTATCTTTTAATCTTTTTTTAACGATTATCCTTTAATCTTAATATTATTTATTTAGTGTAAAAATTTAAACCACTAAATCTTCGTGCTTCCACAAAATATACAAATTTATACCACCTTCTAAATTCAACAACAAGTTATTACAAAACTAGGTGTTTACATACGGGCGTATATTTTTATGAATATTTAATTAGTTTATGTTTTATTAATTAAAAAATCAATGATAAGTTTTTATTTATGCTTTCAAAATATTTAAAGAAAACATCAATTTATTTATACATAACAAAGTTTTTCATTAAAATATATTTGCTTATTTTTGTGTTGAAATTTAAAAAACACTGAAATATTTTTTTTTATGTTTTCAAAAATTAAAATCATACATCAAATTATTTATATATGACAAATTATTTATATAAATTAAACACAATATATAAGAATTATTTTATTTTTAAAAATTTAACATTATTAATAATAAAATGTTTTTAATTATATATAAAAATTCATTAAGAGCATAAACTATGTTAGTCAGTATAACTTTTAACGTAAGAACTCTCTTACGAAAAATCACTCGTAAATAAATAATAGTACATATAGATAATAGAATAAACTTAAAATTACAAAGCACCACTCACACAATGAAAGTACACCTCAAGAAGACAACGAGAACTTAATACCTGTTGTGTGGAATGAAAGATGCAATTCCTCATCATTTGATGGACTTCAGAGAGGAGAGAGGCCATAGGAGAAATGGCTAAGGTGAAAGATGAGTCTAACACCAAAACCCTTAAGCGAACGAGCCAAAGTGCGATCACTAGAGAAGAACGAAAGCAACCGAATGGAGTACCATAAGGTTGTGAGAAACCAAACTCAGCTAGATTTTAGTTCAGAGTAGTTAAGTTGAAGTGCTAAAAATTAACTAATATGAAAAGGTAAAAAATGTTAAATGAAACTTGGACGGTGGTAGACGCACATGACCCCTAGATTGGATGCATTAATGGGCCGAAATTTGCACAGACGTCTTATTCGGTGTAGCATTCAAATTCAAAAGATCCACCAAAATCTCACAATTTAGGCTTTTAAAAATAAACCAATAAAATGATATCGACATGTAACTATAATTTACTTGGATTCGTTGACGCTTGACAAAAACATCTCTTGATCGAATTCTTATTTCTGTCCGATACCCAAGTCACATACATTTGTTTGTTGGACGGCGCAAATACGTATTAACTAAAAAGATCAGTTTTCTTGTATACCATATAACTAGTTAGAGATCCGCGCCTTGCCCGGGGTAAGAGTGTCGGGTAAATAATTTTATTTAGTAAACATTGTTGTGCTAATTAGTTTGAAAAAAAAAAATACATTACTAACATGTATAATATGTTCATTGTTTGAGCTTTGTGGATTGTTCCTTTATTGTTTTTATCTGTGTTAATTACTTTCTATTCAAATTAATGAAACTCATGTGTTCAAAAAACATGTATAATATGTGATGTTCAACCCATAAGCATTTTTTTGTAACGTTCAATCATTAATATATTGTACGTTGTTAAAATAAAAATTATTATATTCTCGTGCAAACTCGTCGTTCTTAAACGATATGGACCTGGCCTGGTGACACATGTAATGGGCAGAAGAAATGATTGGCTCTTTTGATATGAAGAAGAAATTATTAGTTCCAACCAATATTAAACCCTAAATTTCTTATAAATTTAGGGTTGTCAATTACTCCAGAATTTATTAAGTTGGCGAATATATCTATCATACAATAAAATTCGAATTTGCAATATCTGCTCATGGTTATCTACGGATTTTGATCTATGATGGCAATAAACGTATATATTTCATATATTTGCGTGATAGATAATGTTGCTTGCGCTGGAAGTACTCGAAAAATTAACTGCTTACAGAAATAGAAATGGAAAATCGGACAATATGCCCAATCATATATTAAATATGCAATAAATATGCTAATAAAGTTTCTAAATGCAACATAAAGTGAAATTAAATGTATTTTCCTTACAATGAATATATAAATATTATGATAGATATGTATATTCTTCATTAGACATTTACAAACTTGAATAACACTTCATTTCAAATTTTTTTGCGGGCATTAGCGATTTAGATATTTTAATTAGATATTTAGGTATTTTTGCTCCTCTCGTATTATTTTCTTTTAGAGTACTAACAAAATCGACGATTCAATTGATGGTACGATTCAATTGATAAACCGACACAACATTAACGTATATGACATTCTCCATGTTTTAATTGTTTTGTAGGACATGCATCTACACAAACGAAATTGTATGATCCATAATACATTCATAGATGCCTATTGTACTCCACTGAAACAACAAACGTATAAATTGTATGATCCATAATAGATCCCTTCATTTGAATCTGTAATGCACTCCAAAAAAAACATCGAGATGAGATGACTGCTAAACACCAAGAAATTTTGATCCATAATAGATCCCTTCATTTGATTAAAATCAACCTATATTTCGAACCCACCATCATACACTTTAGTATAACAAATTGAATCTCAGTGAAGTAACGTGATTATCACATTGTGTAAACCACAGCCCATATCTGTTTTTAAAATGTTCGGTTACATTGGGTTTAATTACATTGGGTTTAATACAAACCGTAAAAAAAAACACAATGAACCAATATTAATTACAGATTTCGTCGACTTATATGTATACATTAAAACACTAATACACTAATGGTTTTTAATAGGCATTCTTTATATTTCTCTAGTCACGTTGGTCCACTTTAAAAAAAGGCTGTGAGAAGAGCTGTGATGACGACACATCAGCATTAAAACTTAAGTTACAACTTAAAAATATTTCACAAATAATATATAGGGGATATCATATAATTTATACCGCTCGATGTTAGAATGCAGAGCTTATATTCTAGAATTTTACTAGAGCTTGAATAAATACGTAAATATAAGTACTATATAAGTGTTTTAAACTGGAAGGCAAAAGTAATTGATTTTGTGGATTTTTATTTTGTTTATAGATCGCATCGCCTACATTATTGTCACTAAATACAAGCTGACAATAAAGTTGAAGTCTTTTTTGTTTTTGAGAAAATAAAGCTGAAGTTATGACATGTTCATTTCATAACCTGTTGGTAAATTTAATTTTTTTTATAAAAAAAAAGTAACCATAAAATATCAGTTATAAATCACTCTGATCGATCTCTTAGAGCAACATCAACCGTGAATATGCACAAAAGAGGTTATAAATAACATAACAATAGTATTTTAATACTTTTTAGTTATGTCATTAGAATTTATTTTGTTAAAAAAATATAAACCACTAGAAATTAAACACTTGTCATTTTAATTAGAAAACCGATTCGTCAAACTCTAGATAAAAGACCGATTTTCAACTGTTCACATATTTTTTCTTTTCTGAATTATTTTATTTTCTCTATAACTCTTCTGGGTCAGAGATGCTCTTAGGCACTACATTTTTAATTATTAAAATAAAAATAATAGAAAGGAAGGAAATTCAAGGAAATTCGTGAGAATCTCCTCTAGTACAGAATATAGATTTATAAGAAACTGGTTCTACGGTAATCATATTGCGAGTGATTAATACTTAGTCATTAAACAGTTTTCACACAGTTAGGGGTGGGCGTTCGGGTACCCGTTCGGGTTCAGATCGGGTTTGGATATTTTTAGTTTGGGTTCAGTTATTTCGGATCGGGTTCGGATATTTAGATTTTGAAAAAAAATATTAAATTTTTCATTTCTCAAATTTCTTGTATTTAAAAATTTAACTTTCACTTAACTAATTTTTTATTTTTAATAGATTAAATGATTAATAAATTTGGACATAACATTTTGAAACTAAATAAAGACATTAATTTGGTCATTATTTTTAAATTTTGGATGTAACTTTTTGTTAATTCTTGAAATAAAAAGTTTGCAATGCATTTTAAGTGAGTGGCAAATCATTTTTTCCGTAATTCTATATATATCATATGAACTTAAAATATGTGTAGTATCAATATAAATATTTTATATAAAATGGAAGATGTAAACTAGAAATATATGGTTAATTATGCGTATGTTCGGTTATCTTTGGATATCCATTCGGGTTCGGATATTACTCGTTCGGGTTCGGATATCCAATCTCTTCTAATTCAATACCCGTTCGAATATTTTGCTACTTCGGTTTGGATTTCGGTTCGGGTTTTTCGGATCAAGTTTTTCGGATCGGGTTCGGGTGCGGCTTCGGATATCGGATAAAGTGCCCACCCCTACACACAGCTGTCCTTTTAATATTAAAGTATATAGTTTAAGAAACTCATCTGAGTTTTTGAATGATGACAATGCTCTTAGATATCCAAAATATTGAACATTTTGCAATTTAAGGTGTATCGACAGCTAAAACTACGATCATTATGAAAAAAATATTATAATTCAGCTCATAATAAATCTTGGATTATTATTTTTCCGTTTGTATCTCTACATTTACTTATTTGTTTAAGCGGTAATCTTGTTGGACGGTGCAAAATATAAAGGAGTTGGCTGGATATATAATCCGTCAAGAAACTGCGTTATTAACTTTTCTGCCCATCAAAATAGACCTGAAATTGGTCATAGATACGTTTTCTGATCGTTCCCATTATGAATGTTGCACTCAGTTTCTCCTGACGTCTACCTTTTGTATTTCAAAAGTAATTAGGGTTACCATTTTAATAATAACACTTGTCATTGGAAATCGCTACAAAGAAAATATTATTTTAACGGGGTTAAGAGTATGATTAATCTCGGTCTCTTAGCCGGAGTTCTTAACTCATAATTTCCCTTTTTTTTTCTTTTTTACACTTTTCGGCTAAAAGACGGCTCTTATATCTATTATTTAAGAGACGGTTCTTAGATTTTCTTAGATTTTAACTAAGAAAAGGTAAGAACCGTCTTTTAGCCGAAGTTAAAATTCTCAGTTAAGAAACTAGAGTTAATCATGGTTTTAGAGCACGATTAGAGTGGGGTTCTTAGCGGAATATAAGAAACCGCCTCTTAACTTTTAACTAAAAAGCTAAAAACTGGTTCTTAAATACGGTTTTTTATCTTTTAATTAAAAGTTAATAGACAGTTTCTTATATTCCGCTAAAAACTTCGTTCTAATAACTCTCCGCTAATCATGCTCTTAAGCTACATAGTATATAACTGACAGCCTTATTATTTATACGCACAGAAACAGCAAGTGACACAAAAGATCAAATCTAAGTTATTCTATAATTTAAAAACAAATTATTGTTAATAAATGTATGCCACAGTGTTTCAAATAATATAACAGCATGAGGTTGAGGTTATGATAAAAAATGATTATCAGATATATGCATGCTCCACGTTGTTTACGTACATCCACGTTGTTTACGTACCTCCACGTTGAAAGTTAGACCAACTCAACTCAATAATGTCAAAACGAGTCTCACTAAATCAAAACCTACTTGGTACTATCTAATCTATTAATTTATGATTTTTTTATCTATTTATAAATAGTTTAAATTGGACCATTACATTTAACTACTTTTTCTAATTATTTATATTTATGTCTAACTTAATTATTATTAAATATATACACTAACCTAAAATTAAAGAACTAAATAACTAATCTATTTTTTTTTTAATAATGACTTCAATTTATATTAACACAACTGTTAAGTAAATAATCAATTCTATTTTATTTATTAATATGAAAAAAATTATATATGAATACTAATTCATATATACAACTGTACTTTAATTCAAATGCAAGAAACAAATTCTTTAAAACCTTCACAAATATATAATAATATAATTCTTATAGATAGAGTATTAAAATTAGATATATATGATAAACTAAATAGTAATAATTATTAATATTTAATGATATGCTGGAACATTTATTATTGATATTTTTTATGAGTATAATTGTACGGGTTATTCCAGCAAACATATAAAATATTTATCAAATATGAAACTAATTGAACAAAACATAAAATATATTTTAAGTTAGGCTTGGACGTTCATGTTCACGTTGGGATACATGTTGGGTATTTGGAAATTCAGTTCTAATTTATATCACATCCTAGGTCTCATTCTGACAAATTTGTAAGTACAGATCGGTTATAATTTGTATCATATCCAAAAATCTATAAAATTACCATATATTGTTCCGATTCAGGTTATGTGGGTTTGGTTCGGATATATCCAAAGTTAAATTCAAAATTTAAAAGCAAAACATAAAAAATAAAATTATTTATATATAATTGGATATTTAAGGTACTTATTAAAAATTTAAATACTTATTTTAGATATAATTTCAAAATAAATATAGAACTGAATATTTGAAGTAGATATTTATGTTTCAAATATTTATATTTGTGATTAATTTGGACTTTCGGATCGGTTTTTCAGATTTTTCTGGTTTCTTGTGTTGCATGTTCGGGTTCGGCTAATAACACGTTGAATTCGATATGTGGTCAACTACTCTACAAGACTTATTCTGGGATTTTTTATATTTTGGACCAGGTACAGATCAGATTTTTTGGTTTGAGTTTGATACGGACTTTGGGTTACAGATTCATGGCAAAACCTATTTTAAATAAAGAAAAATGCAATTATATAAAGTTTTTAAGAGTGTTTCAAAAAAATATATATATAAAGTTTTTAAGGAAAAAATTATTTTGCGCTTTAGTGCGGGTCATAATAATCTAGTAGTTAATTATACACAGCTTATAAAATTGTGTTGAATACTTGAATATCTATTTGACTTTTTATTTTACATAGTTTAGTTTCTTTGACGAATATGGTCAGTTTGACGTGTTATTGATAAATCTGAAACGAATTAAAATACCAAAAAAATCTTGACGTGTTACCAACTTAATTAAACAATTTTACCAAAAACCCTTGATTAAACAAAATTTTCAAGGTAGAAACATGTTCGCAAATTTCATAATGATTCCCAACCCACTACAAGAAAACAGCAAGGATTCTGAGGGAAAAGATCGTCGGAATTTCGTCGGAATTTCGTTATTCCGACGACATAACGACGAAACAAGTCATCGGAAATAATTCCTCGGAATTTCTTCTTTCCTCGGAAATCCCTCGGAAATTTCCGACGGAATTCCGAGGAACCAAATTTCCGAGGAAATTCCGAGGATCACTAGTTTGTCGGAAATCTCCTCGGAATATACCGAGAGAGAACTTCGTCGGGATATTTCCTCGGAATTCATCGATCGATGCGTTTTTGGACATATATACATCGATCGATCGGAATATACCGAGGGACCGTTCCCTCGGTACCTCGGTATATTCCGAGGAAAGGTGTCCCTCGGTATATTCCGAACGTTTTTTTATAAACAGATCGATCGAT
>NC_027755.1:21703804-21704070 GCF_000695525.1 Brassica oleracea var. oleracea
CGGAGTTGGTACGCCAGTTCATAGCATCCGCATACGTCAGCCGTCCCGATGATAGCCATCAGGAAGGTTTTCTGGTATTCGTAGTGCATAAAGTATACTTTGAGGTATCTTTCACAGACCTCTGCGGACTATTTGGATTGAGTGCAGGGGAGAGGACATCTGGTCTGTATTGGACTTCAGAGCTGTTGAACTTCTGGGAAACGATTGGCACAGGGGTTTATAGATCTTCTCAGGCAAAGGAGTCACTTATCCGGAGCCCAGTACTG
>NC_027755.1:21708829-21734979 GCF_000695525.1 Brassica oleracea var. oleracea
TTCCGAGGAAACACAAAATTTGGTTTCCTCGGAATTTCCTCGGAAATTCCTCGGGATATTCCGAGGATTTCTTTTTCCGTCAGAATGTCCGTCAGAATATGGCTGTTTTCTTGTAGTGACCACTGCGTAGTTCACATAGACACGTATCTATCTATATATATAAAGAAGAGTTTCCTTCACTCCTAAACCATCCACATCAGATTCCATGTCATTAATTCGGAGTTTGTGGTGATGACACGTGTCACGGTCAATCAAAAGTCAATGTTTCATTAATTCTTGAATTTAATGGGTTTTATGTGTTTACTACGGTCCAAATACATTTTCTCTAAAAAAACGATATACGAAACTTAGGGAAAGTGCCACTTTCAAAGTGGTTGTCGAGCAAGAATTCCCGTTCAGTCAACTGTCAATAGAAATTCAACGGTTTCACCAGTGACAAACGATTCCGATCAATGTCAGTCGGAAGCCGAATAGACTTCTTTAATCTGGAGCCGTTACAGAAATTAACTTGGTTCATGGATCTTCATTAACATTCACATTAATACCTACTCTATACTTCTCACACGATCTCACATTCAATTAATCTCTTCATTCATTCCTTTGTGTTAATCCTCCAATATAAATATGAAGGTTTTCTTCCAAAAAAATCATCAGTTCATTTCTCTTAATAAACAACAAAAAAAAGTGATGAAAAAAGATTTGTTAAGCTCATCGTTGTACTTGACGGATTGTGACAGAAAGTGATAAGAAACAAAAAAAAATGAGATGAGAAACAGAATAAACAGAGAAAAGAGGAAGACGATAGAAGAGGGGAGATAACTTTTTTTAGTAAACCGTTTTTTTTAAAGATCTATTTATCTTTAGCTCATAATAATTTCTAACATCTTGGTGTTGAATTTTCATCACTGTGGCTCCCTAAAAGGTTGTTGGCCTTGATCTCAAGGATACAACAGTTAGTGCAAACACTTATGGATATAGAATCATGTGTGAGTATGCATGATTGTGATTTGTGAGTAAATTTCAATTACAACTTTTCCATACCGACTATTGGATTGTGAATTCTATTTAACTTGGCTGCTTCGGTGTCTCCAAAATTGACTGAGTTTTGATATATACATATAATGAATTTTTCTTATTATACTTCCAAGTTTGAATCTGCATATATCACAATAAAATGAGGATGGTGGACGAATGAGCTGGGTGTGGAATACTAAACATGTTCTTACATGAAATTGAAGCGTTGTAGTTTTGTCCAAACACTAACTTATGCCTTATTTAGAACACTCACTTCCCATAACATATGTACTCTCTTCTCGACAAATGACACCTGCTAACCTAATAAAAAAACAATCACAGCGTTGATACATTTGAAAGAAAATTTGTCCAACCGCACCTCCTATTTCGGATAAAAACAACTAGAACTAATACGATATGAAAAACAATAGTTTCAAATATATATATATGAAAATAATGTTTCATTGGACATCAACCTAAAATAATATTTTAGCACATAATTAATAATATAATATCAAAGACATAAATTTTAAAAATATTCATAATAAAAAATATGATCCAAGATTTTTGTTTTAAAAATTATTTTACTTACTATCAAAATTATCATAATTACAGTAGAATAAACAAAAAATAACAAAAACATACACAATAAAAATTAATACTCACCTTAAATTTTAAATAAGCTAAACATTTTGAAATACTCTTTAACTGATATATTTATGTATTTTTGGTTACTAACACGTCCGTAGCGTAAATAGAGAGACAGAGATAGAAATTATGCTAATAATAAAAATTAGTTTAATTTTCTGGTTAATTTTAAATTAAGAAAATAGTATATCTCATATACATCTCTTGCAAATGTAAAACTAAAACACAAAGTATAAATCATATAAAAAATAATAATCTTGATTACAAGTAAATTATATCCCGCCCATAGAACGGGCCGATGCACTTTAGTTCTATCGTTAGGGATGCACTGTTTTGGGTTTCAATCAGTAAACCAAAAAGGGAGGACGGGCTATGAAACAGAACCTGAAAATTTGCAATATGTCTTGTGGTCTGAAGTTGGTTTGAATTTTCTTCTCTCGATCATATTCAGTTTGACTTTGAGTAACTTGGTTCTTTAAGGAGTTCTCCAAAGATCGATAGTTTTTTTTTTTAAAACAGGAGAATTTTCATGAGTTACAAACAAGTCATTACGACCTTATTGTCCTGCTCATTCATTCCATCATAGAAATCCACAAAAGCTCAATGTTACATTATTTAAAAATTCTGAACACTATCTAAGCTAAGCGGTACAATCTTTCACTTCTTTATTTAAATAGAAAAACAGTTCTAAAACGACTTTTTCTCAAAACCCCTCTGAATTCAGTTGATTCGTATATCATTGGACTGGAAACAGGATAAAACATGTTTCATACTTTGACGTTATATTAAATTCATATTTGACAAGATTTGAAAAGCAGTTTTGTTTGTATCCTGCTAAACTAAATTAGATTTCATATTACCAATAATTTGAACGTGAATCACTAGTATATGCATGCATGGACAACCCCACTCAAAAAAAAAACATATCACAATTAATCTACTATTCATTTTTTCTACTGATGTACTAGAAGTGGGAGTTTGCCTCAAGATATCGAATTCTAAATTTTGATTAGATAAGAGCACCATTAATGGAAGTACTTAAGGGGTTGCTTAGGGGTGGACCCCACCATAAGAGAGGAAGAAGCGTTGCCAAAACCGCCAAATTAAGCACCGAGGTTTTCTATTGTTTCGCGGGCCCCACTGACACGTGGCTGCCCGCGATTGGTTCGTTTTTATTTTTATTTTTTTAATCAAACAAAAAATAAAATAAATAAAAATAAGCACTCCAAATGGGTTTATGGGTTAAAGATGCTCTAAGAAACTAAATTAATCTGTTACGATTCACTTTTACAATCCAAAGAGATTTATTATTCAATTAATTAAAATGGTTCATAATTTCTTGGTAGTAATAAAAGAAACGAGGTCATAGGTAAAAATTATAGTATTTTCTAAAATTAAAAAAAAAAATGATCCTATAGTACTTCTGTTATGCATCAAGTACATTAATGTCCCATCTCTTCTTGATAATTTGGTGTGTGGAAAACTATTAAAAACTGCCAGACCCATTTTTTCTTTAATTCTTTCTTGAAACTATTACCAACCGATCTTCAAAGGTCATTTTGTCTAATTATTTATTTACTTCTCCTGGCTTATGTTACTTTATTGTAATGATATAAAAGGTCATGGTCAACTTTCTCCAGACGATAACCCTAACATTTAATCGCTAATTTTGGAAGATATGAGGGTAAAATAGTCATTTCAAGGTTCTGATCGGAGCTTCTCCTTCGCTTCCTTGCCTCCTCCTAACTACGCGTCGTGTCATACTCGGAACTCAGTTTGACTCATTTTACGTGCACGTTTTCTTTTTTGTTTAGTAACATAGCCACCAGCTCTGTTCTTTTAACATAGCCAACTATCTTCATAATACAAGTTACAGAACTTAATAAAAATATGAATAATAAGTAATATTTTTCTTCATAAACAAATAACAAAAACGGAACTACACATTTTAATTACGTGAATATTAATCAGATAATACAAAATAATTGATTAGTAAAATAATAATTTTTACTAATATATAACTTATAGATTTCTTCTTAAAATTATATGTTTAGATTAATAACAAAAATTTTAAAATAAAATACAAGAAAAATATTCTCTAATCTTCAACTAATATACTTCAAATTAACCATACCCTTTTTAAACCCTCTTATCCAATCATTTTCTTAATTTTTAATTAAACAGTTTAGATCGGACAAGTAGTCATGAATCCAATTGGTAACATAACATAACCAGTATTTTTCTTAGAGAGGAATTAGTAAAAGCATTAGAGTAACTAGAAGAAATAAAAAAGTTAACAGTGAAAATAGTGGTACAAAAGCCATTTCTCAAAAAAAAAAGTCGTACAAAAACTTTAATATACCACTTTCGTTACTACTAATTGTTACTATTCGTGGTTAACAATGTGTACCTGAACACTACGTGGTTATCAGTCAAACGATCCGTCCTGTAAATAATACTGCCACTATACGCTACGTAAATACAACGTATTGTTCCTTGTCACGCTGATACATGGTAATATCTTTTATCTCATGTCATAACATACGTTTTCTAACATTTAAAAGAGAGACATTTATTATGATATCATTAAAAATGTAAACATCGCAACAATACGAGTAGTCAAACTAATCACTTTGAAAACTATATTGTTGACAAAAAAAAAATCTAGCTTAAGTGAATATGTTTTGAGAGTTCACATTTTCAGAAAAATAATAAAACTAAAACATGACTTTGCGTAGACAATAGTCCAATGAACCAAAAAACGTGTGGACGGCAAAGAGTTCCTTCTCTATATATACATCTCTTTCACTTGCCGATTATTAGTAAGCAGAACGTACAAACAACTAATAAACTCTCAACAACTTCTTCTTCTTCGCCAACACTATACAACAAAACAGCTCAAGGTTCATTCAATTCGATACTAATTGATTACACCATCGTGATGGCCTTAGTTAAAGAGATAATGGGTCATCCTCTGATATCAGGAAGGCCGTCACTTGTTTTCTCGGCTTCTCATTTCAAGAAGAAGACACAGACAACGCAATTCTCGATCAAGCCTTTTGATCGGAGACCAAACACGTCCAAATCCGGCGTCGTTTCCGCCATTAGTGAAGATTTAGTAAAAACGCTGCGTTTTAGCACAACAACCGGAGACAGAAAGAGCGAGGAGGAGGAGAAAGCGGCGGTGAAATTCAAAGTGAGAGCTGTTGTTACAGTGAGGAACAAGAACAAGGAGGATTTTAAGGAGACTCTTTTTAAGCACTTGGATGCTTTTGGTGACAAGATCGGTCGGAACATCGTCTTGGAGCTTATTAGCACCGAACTTGATCCAAGTAAGTCACTTACTTTTTTATTTTTTTATAACTCGGTTACAGAACAGAGCACTCAGGAAAACTTTCTAAAAATAGAAAAATTTAAAAATCGTGTAATTAAAAATGGATCATCTCAAATATCCAATCTTTGCTCCAAACAGAAACGAATTTGCCGAAGAAGAGCAATGCAGCGGTGTTAAAGGATTGGTCAGAGAAATCGAAAACCAAGGCGGAGAGGGTTCATTACACGGCGGAGTTCACAGTCGACGCAGCGTTTGGCACGCCGGGAGCCATCACCATCATGAATAAACACCAGAAAGAGTTTTTTCTAGAGTGCATAACCATCGAAGGTTTCGCACTTGGCCCTGTTCACTTTCCATGCAACTCTTGGGTTCAGTCCCAAAATGATCACCCTGAGAAACGAATCTTCTTCACTAATCAGGTAATTGATTAAAATATCTGACTGATACATAATTAATTACGGTCCCAGACAATTTAAGTCACGTCATTTTCGATCTCCAACGAATTAATTACATATACTAATCAGTTTCAAAATCTTCTACAATATTCATGTCTGGTGGGTCCATATAATAATACTTATTAGCCAGCTTTCAACTATATTCCCATAAATAATATGTGGTTATAAATTATTAAAAATCAAGTTATGTTAATTTGTGTGCAGCCGTTTTTGCCGAGTGAGACACCTGAAGGATTAAGAAAACTAAGGGGGAAAGAGTTGAAGAATCTAAGAGGAGATGGGACTGGAGTCAGGAAGTTATCAGACAGAATCTATGACTTTAATGTCTACAACGATCTTGGAAATCCCGACAAGTCATATGAACTCTCTCGTCCGAAGCTCGGTGGCAGAGAGAGGCCTTACCCTAGACGGTGTCGCACTGGTCGCCAGCCAACTGATACCGGTACAATTCATAACAACATTCTTAAAAACAATATCTCTAATAGTATATGTTTTTGGGTGTTATGAAATCAAGCGGATCCTGAAATTTTGAGACGATAAACAAGTCAGTAAGGATTTTTATTTTTTTTAAATTAAAAAATCGGAGAGATTCATTTTTATAAATTGACTCCAATTTTTTTGAAGTTTTAGAACCAATGTTTCATTTGGTTTGCATGTCCATGATTGGTTTTGTGAAAATATGTATCTGATGTTTTATCTGCATCGTTGGCAGATAATGAAGCGGAGAGCCGAGTGGAAAAGCCATTACCTATGTACGTGCCACGAGACGAGCAATTTGAAGAGACTAAGCAGGATACTTTCGCCGCAGGGAGGTTAAAAGCGGTGTTACACCACCTTGTTCCGTCGCTTAAAGCTAGTATTTTAGCTGATGACTTTTCTGACTTTGGAGAGATTGATGATCTCTACAAAGAAGGCTTGCTACTCAAGTTAGGGTTTCAAGATGAGATCTTTAACAAGTTCCCTTTGCCTAAGGGCATCGTTAATACCCTCCAAGAATCTTCGAAAGGACTCCTCAAATACGACACTCCGAAAATATTATCGAGTAAGCTCACTTAATTCATAAAATTCTTTAACATCAAATTTTGATTTTAATAAAAAGGTTGTTTTTAATAGAAAATGAACTTTAATATTTTGTGGCGATTGTTGGTCTTTGATAATTGGGACCATTATGAAGTGTTATCGTCCTACCAAAAAGTAAGAAATAATCATTTTAGTTGAAAAGGAGGAATAAAAAAGAGTACGTACATAAGCAAACATATGTTTCACGTGCTTTTCTTAACTCGTTATAACGCTCGTGCTAGTAATAGTATTAGTTTGTGAATAAACAAAAGCGCGTTTGCCTTTCATTAATTCAAAATCATAAAACATGCTTAGTACATCAGCGTTATTAACTAATTGACTTTTTTGTAAAATGAACGCAGAGGATAAAAACGCATGGCTACGAGATGACGAGTTCGCACGTCAAGCCATAGCTGGAATCAATCCAGTCAACATTGAGAGAGTCAAGACTTTCCCACCCGTCAGTAATCTAGACCCCGAAATATACGGTCCACAACACTCCGCTCTCACTTCCGACCACATCATCGGACATCTTGACGGCTTGTCCGTTCAACAAGTACGTTTTATACTATAAACAAATCCAAATTAAGCCCTTTCTCAAAAAAAAAAAAAAAAAAAAAAAAAAAAAAAAAAAAAAAAAAACAAATCCAAATTACTCGAATAATTACTAAATGTGAAATTTGATCAACTAATTTTTTATTCTTCAGGCGCTGGAAGAGAACAGATTGTTTATGTTGGATTACCACGACATATTCTTACCGTTCCTGGACCGGATCAATGCGCTCGACGGACGCAAAGCATATGCTACTCGAACCATATTCTTCTTGACTCGTCTCGGAACACTTAAGCCCGTAGCCATCGAGCTGAGCCTCCCTTCCCATGGCCCGAACCACCGATCCAAACGAGTTGTTACACCTCCTGTCGATGCAACCTCTAACTGGGTGTGGCAGCTCGCTAAAGCACATGTTAGCTCTAACGATGCTGGAGTCCACCAACTTGTCAACCACTGGTTAGTACTCAAAACACATTGAGTTATTAAACATTTATTTAACAAGTTGTTAATAATAAATATAGGACTGACATGTTTTTATCCTTCTTTTGATGTTGTAAAGGTTACGAACACATGCATGCTTGGAACCGTTTATAATAGCTGCACATAGGCAATTAAGCGCTATGCATCCGATATTTAAACTATTGGATCCACACATGAGGTACACGTTGGAGATCAATGCACTGGCTAGACAATCATTGATCAGTGCAGACGGTGTGATTGAAGGAGGTTTCACTGCTGGCCAATACGGTTTGGAAATGAGCTCCGCAGCATACAAAAGTAGTTGGCGGTTCGATATGGAAGGCCTCCCTGCCGATCTCATTCGCAGGTATTGTATAAACTTTTTTAGACATATACTAGTCTTGATTATGTCAGACACAAATATACGTTTTTATTGTATGATATCTAATATCGATCGTTTTATTTTGTTTTTTTTTCAGAGGAATGGCAGTTCCAGACCCAACACAACCACATGGACTTAAACTCCTGATCGAAGACTATCCATATGCGAACGACGGTCTTTTAATATGGTCCGCAATCCAAACATGGGTCCGAACTTACGTGGAACGTTACTATCCAAACTCGAACTCAATCCAGACAGACTCGGAACTCCAATCATGGTACTCCGAGTCAATCAACGTAGGCCATGCAGATCTACGCGAAGCCGAGTGGTGGCCAAAGTTAGACACCGTGGACGACCTAGTCTCCATCCTCACCACACTAGTCTGGCTCGCCTCCGCTCAACACGCCGCTCTCAACTTCGGACAGTATCCGTATGGAGGTTACGTCCCAAACCGACCTCCGCTGATGCGACGGTTAATCCCTGACGAGTCGGATCCGGAGTACGCAAGTTTTATCTCGGATCCAGAGAAATTTTATTTTTCGTCCATGCCGAGTTTGTTGCAAACGTCGAAGTTTATGGCGGTGGTTGATACTTTGTCAACGCATTCGCCTGATGAGGAGTATATAGGGGAGAGACAACAACCGTCCACTTGGACCGGAGATGCGGAGATTGTTGATGCGTTTTATGGATTTGCGGCGGAGATTGGACGGATTGAAAAAGAGATTGAGAAAAGAAACAGTGATCCTAGCCGTAGAAACAGGTGTGGAGCTGGAGTTTTGCCTTACGAGTTGTTGGTTCCTAGTTCTGAGCCAGGTGTTACGTGCAGAGGTGTACCTAATAGTGTATCGATATAGAATGAGATTAAATATAGGAGAAAACGTAGAAATCTGTTATTATATGATTTTTGAAAATGAAATAAAATATATAATTGGTACATTTGAATTTTGCAGATATGTTTTCGAAGCTAGATTTAAATTCATGTTCATAATATTTTGAAATATATTCAGACAATGGATTTGTGCATGTCAGGTTAATTATAGCCAAAGAAGACCATAAAATATATGAAAACTGAAAATTAAAAATACCATATGCTTATCGTTGCGACGATGGATCATGATTTGGGCTCATTTTATAGATAACTTCAAAGTGACTCCTCCCTTTCAAATTGGATCATGGAGATCTCGATTGCTCAACTTAAATTTTTCAAAAAAAACTACTTCAAAGTGGCTCTGTTTCAACTTTAAGTTGGACCTGAAATTTGGCATGGCTTCTTGGGTTCTAACCTAACTTGGGTCACAAACTATCTCCTCATACGTATAAAAAATATATTTGTACCTTTTCATCAGGGAAATTAAGGCAGATCGAGATATACACTAAAGGGCCAAGACAAGGTTTGTTCTTATGGTTTTAACCTAATCTGATATCAGGAGAACATTTCATTGGTAGATACATACGAACCTTAAGTTGGGTAGAAAAATCGAACGTACAAAAAAGCTATTGTGTCTGGTTGATTCTGATCCAATGATGCAGAGTCATCAACTTAATTAGAGTTATCAGACCAGAAGCCAACAACCTCAATCGAGCTGAGCTTGTTAGTGACGTAGAGAAGACGACAAATAAACTACATATATAAGTACAATTGTACATAAGTCCATGTGTGGACCAATTGTACATAAGCACTCGATCTCTCACTGTCTCACACCATACCACACCACTTCCTATGAACTAAAAAGATGGCGTCCATGAAACACGTTCTTCTCTTTAGTCGTTACCTCACCATCGCTCTCACTCTCTTCCAAAGCCTAATCTCTTGTTTCTTCAATTTTCCGATACTAATCAAGATCGCCGATTCGTTCTTATCTCTGTATTTCCTGGTCTTCTGCGATCTCCGACCCGTAACGGTCGATCTAGACGACGGAGAAACCACCGTCCATTTCTGGATCTCCGGCCACCGAAGAATCTCACGTCCTAATCTCGTCATGCTCCACGGTTACGGAGGAAACTCCAAATGGCAATTCGTCCATCAAGTCTCCGATCTCTCGAAGTCCTTTAACCTATTCATCCCCGATTTGGTGTTCTTCGGGAAATCCTACACGAAGAATGCAGATCGGAGCGTTGAGATTCAGGCGAGGAGCATCGCCGGAGGGCTGAAGAAACTAGGCTGCGACGGAACGGGAAGGGGGAGGATCTCGGTGTACTCGATTAGCTACGGTGGATTCGTGGCGTATAAAATGGCCGAGATGTGGCCGGAGATGATGGAGAAGTTGGTGATCGTGAGCAGTGGAGTGGGATTCACACAGCAGCAGAAGACGGCGGAGATGAGAAAACACGGGGGAGACTGTTCGAAGATGCTTGTTCCGAAAACTCCTATGGATCTACGGATGTTGGTTAAGATCTCTACGAACACCGGTTTAACATTCGTCGATTGGATACCAGATTTTATCCTCTCCCAATTCATAGCTGTAAAGTTTCTCTTTTTCCTGTTATTTAGGAATATTCTTCCATAAATTGTTATTTTTACTAATGAACCAAATGTTTGAAAGTGAGACATGAAGTAATCTTTGATTAACTTGTTATGTCTATTATAGGTAATGTATGAGAAAAATCGGCAGGAGCTTCTTGAATTAGCTAAAAACTTGCTGGAAAGAGAAGAAGCAGAGTTGCATGTAATATCACAGGTAATAAATCTTTACTGAATCAATAATCAAAATTAACATTAGTGATGTAGCTACTTTTTTTTATAAGAAAACCAGTAATGATAAACTTTAGCATCAAGATAAATATTAATTATGAGTAGGCATGATGGATAGTTGATGCTTGACATTTTGTCTTGTCTGCCAGTAAATTAGTATACATATTCTAGATAGTGGAAACACTATTCTTGTTTGTTTTCACTTTACTTTTGTTTATAGAAAGACTATATGGATCAAGATTCTATTACTCGAATCTTACAAATAAACAAGAACAAACTTGGTCACTAATTTCATATTATAATTCAGAAAACGTTAATTGTTTGGGGAGACAAGGATAAGGTATTTCCATTGGAGCATGGTTATCGGCTGCAAAGGTAAACGCATTATTGAATCATATAGCCGTTGAGAGGCATGAATCAGAAAACAATTTTATATAGTTCGTGGGGAAGTTAGTTTGTGTAATTTAATCATATTTGTTTTAACAAAAAAAAAATTTAATCATATTTGTATATACCTTTTCGCAGGCATCTGCAAAATTCAAGATTAGAGATAATCAAAGAAACTGGACATGCTGTTAATGTTGAAGCACCAAGTACTCTTAATAATTTGATTACTTCGTTTGTCTTAAGCGTTTGATCTTTTATTTTATATATCTATCTCTACCAACTATCTATATCTCACTTGGTTTTATATATTTTTTGTTATCGTTTAAACATCAAATGCATCAAAATCAGGAAAACATACATGAAAGTCATTGAATTACTTAAACTTTCAGTCTTTTTAAAAAAGGGAAAAACTAATATTACAAAGAGAAAAAAAAAACAAAAATCCACTAATGATGAAAAAAAGAAAATAATAAGTCCACCTATTGAAAAACTATCGTCCATTTGTTTGCCTATAAAACCTTTAAATTATATAATACATACAATTTGACTAGACTCCCTGTGACTTCAATCTTAATGTATGAATAGATGTCGATCCGCGTAACCGCGCGAGTTTTTGTTTTCATTTATTTTTATATATTTTTACATTAAATATATTGTTTTAAAGTTTTACATGTATTTGTATCTTGTTCTATATATATATTCGGATTATTATTTCATTATTAAAATCGTAACTATATATATAAAGATTAGTAAAATATTGTTTTATTGTCATATTTAAAGATATTGTAACATTTCACAAATTTAGAAAGTTCTTAAAAAATTAAACTTTTCGCTTCGTAAATTTATATTATCGAGTAAATAATTAAATATTTAGTTTTTGTTTAATTTTTAAAATAAACTATATAATTTAAAATTTGTTTTCATTGGTTTAAGGTAGTAAAGATTAATCATTGTTAGATAATATGATTTTTGTTATTTAAAAAAAAATCTTTATAATTTTAAAAGTTAACATCGACATATATTTAAATATTTAACATATGGAGGTATATTATTACAACATTAAATTATATCTATTTAATTTATATTATCTATAAATCCAATGGATCATCTATTCAATTATTGATAACCTTGGATCATCTATTCCTTAAATCCAATTATTGATAACCCAATAAAAATTTCTGATAGGTCCAACATTTAAATGAATATAACATGACTTTCTAGGAATAGGTCCATTAGGTCTATTTTTTTTAAAAATCACACATTAATCAAAATTGTGACTTCTGTTTTAATATATAAGAGTTAGCTACCGTGGATTTGTGGCATACAAAATTGCCGAGACTTGACGAAGACAATGGAGAAATTGGTGATCGTAAGCAGTGAAATGAGATTTACACATCAGTAGAAGACGACAGAGATGAGAAAACATGGCGGAAATTGTTTTAAGGTGCTTGTTCCAAAAACTCTGATGGATCTACATGTGTTGGTTAAGATCTTAACGAACACCGGTTTAACATTTGTCAATTGGGTAACAAAGTTTATCCTCTAAGTTTTCTTTCTCTGTTTATTTACCAATCTGCTCACATAGTACATATTAACTATTGAACCAAATATTTGAAAGTGGACATAAGTGATCCTTAATTAACTTGTTATGTCTATTATAGGTAATGTATGAGAAAATCAAACTTGAGTTCTTGAATTAGCTAAGAATTTGTTGGAAAGAAAAGAAGCAAAGTTGCCACTAATATCTAATAAATCTTTACTAAATCAACTAACCTTCAAAATCAAAATAATATTAGTGATTTAGCTATCGTTTTTAATAAACATCACTGATGATAGATTGTAGCATTAAGATAAATATTAATGAGTAGGCATGATGTACAACCAGTGTTTTAAAACCCGACCCGGACCCGCAGTTGAACCGGTAAATTCAGTGACCCAATATAAATCCGGTTTGGGTTTTGAGAAAAACCCAATATTTAAAAACCCGTAAAAACCCACAAAAATCCGCTAAAACCCGGAACCCGATACCGGTTGAACCGTTGGTTGAACCAATGGATAAATTTTTTTTAAGGTAATTATGTTTTTAAATTATGTTTTATATTCTAAATTTTCAATTAATAAGTTAGGTTTTATTGTGGTCTTCCTCTTCCTCGACCTCTACCGACTCTGTATCTTTTTTTTTTTTTTTTTTTTTTTTTTTTTTTTTTTTTTTATCATAAATATCTCTTACTACGTTTTAGGTGTTGTAAGTTGTAAGTTCTACTATGTTTTCCATTCTTTGCTGATTCACGAATGATTATTTTATCTCTTTGTTTTACATGTTTCTAACTAAATATGTTTTGTTTTGTCGTGAATGAAAGTCACTGCTTTTATTCTAATAATTTATGCAACACCATATGACTTGGATCATGTTCTGCCGTGACTTTTCGTGTGTATATTGTTTTCTCGTTAATCACAATATGATGTGTCATGTTCTGTTTGTTCTGTGCAACTATATGTTTCAGTTACGTCATATGAAATTATTTAAACTTTGTGTACGATTTTTGCAGGCAATGGAAACAGAACATGAGGAAAACTATGATGAAATAGCTGATACAAACCATTCAATCAGAGGAAAAAAAGATATTGCATGGTCCTATGTGACACAGTCAAAAGATTCAAGAGGAAAACAGGTTTTGGAATGTGAGTATTGTCACAAAAAAAAATTAGGAGGTGGCATTAATCGGATGAAACACCATCTTGCTGGTATGAAAGGGGATACGGATGCGTGTACGAAGGTTCCGTCAGATGTGCGATATAAGCTTCTGCAGTCACTGAAGGAAACTGAGAGCAAGAAGAGGAAAAATATTCAGTTAGATGATTCTAACTTAGATGGTACTCCAGTTCAAGATGTTGAAGATGTTGATGCTGATGATATCATAGTTGATAGTGGCCCAAGTCAAAAGAGAAAACAAGGTGTTGACTTACACGCATATTTCAAAAGAGGTGTCCATGATCCCACTCCACCTACTATAAAGGCATGCATGCAAAGTAAAGAGAGAATTCATGATGTGAACATGTCGGTTGCTTTGTGGTTCTATGACGCTTGTATTCCAATGAATGCTGTGAATTCTCCATTTTTCCAGCCTATGATAAATAAGGTAGCAAATATGGGTCATGGATATGCAGGTCCTACATATCATGCTTTGCGTGTTGGATTATTGTGTGATGCTAAGTTGCAAGTTTCTTTGATCGTTGATAAGTTCAGAAGTACGTGGGCTGCTACTGGATGTACTCTTATGGCAGATGGATGGAAAGACACTAGACACAGACCACTAGTCAATTTTCTAGTTTATTGTCCTAAAGGAATTACATTTCTCAAGTCAGTTGATATTTCAGATATCTGTGGAAGTGTTGAGAATTTATGCAACTTGTTTGCTGATGTTGTTGGTATGATTGGTCCAGAGAATGTGGTTCATCTAGTGACTGATAGTGCGCCAAACTACAAAGCTGCAGGAAGGCTTCTTTCAGAAAAGTTTCCCACCATTGCTTGGTCTCCATGTGCAGCTCATTGCATCAATCTGATTTTAGAAGATGTGGGAAAACTTCCAATGGTTCATGATTTAAAGAAGCGTATGTCTAAGGTAACCATTTTTGTTTACAACCACAAGTGGCCTTTAAGTTTTTTAAGGAAAAGACCTGGCTGGAGAGAGATCATCCGTCCTGGAGAAACTCGTTTTGCTACCAGTTTCATTGCTCTACAAAGCCTTTATCAGCATAAAGATGATCTACAAGCTTTGGTTACAAGTACAGATCCAGAGTTCAAGAAGCTTTTAAAAGCTTCTAAAACAAGGGAAGTGAAATCGATAGTCTTGGATGAGAGAGCATGGAACAATTGCTTGATAATTGTCAAGATTATGACTCCTATCATTCGTTTGTTGCGTATATGTGATGCTGATGAGAAGCCATCTCTGCCCTATGTATATGAAGGGATGTATCGAGCAAGACTAGGTATTAAGAAGATGTTCGATAAGAAGCCTCTATACCAGCCTTATACAGACATCATTGATAAAAGATGGGATCGTATGTTGCGGCGTCATCTTCATGCTGCTGCGTATTATTTGAACCCAAGTTTCATATATAGTGAAGATACATTTTCTGACAAGCCTGAGATTATGGGTGGGTTAATGAGCATATTTGAAAAGGAAACAGAGCTTAGTAAAACAAAGCTTGTTCAGGAGCTTAGGCCATGCGCATCAGAGGTTTAAAAGAGAGGATCACACATTTACGAGGAAAAAAAAAATTAAAAAAAGCAAAAGCGAAAGCCATTGGTCAAAAAGAAAAAAGCAAAAGCGATGAACTCGGTTCGTCTCGCCTCTCCTACGTGATACCCTCTCTCTTAAAGTTCATCACTGTAGCACGGGCCCCACGACACGTGGCGGCCCGCGATTGGTTAATTTTTTTTAATAAAAAAAAATCAAAAAAAGGAAAAAATTTAATAAAAATTAATAAGATGAACCCCAAAGAGGGGTTCACTGATGCTCTTGCTCTTAATTAGGGTATACAGAGAACGTGAGGGTAGTTTCTCTCGAGACATGGCACTAACTTGCAGCAAAACCTCTCAACTAGGTAACTTTTAACTTGACTTGTTATTTTTTTTAGAGTATTCTGATATGTATATGAATGTTTAGATGAATGGTGGAGGTATTTTGGATCATCTGCTCCAACTTTGCAAAAGTTAGCAATGCGAATTCTTAGTCAAACTGCTTCTTCATCTGGTTGTGAACGTAATTGGTCAGTATTTGAGAGAATTCATACCAAGAAAAGAAATAGACTTGAGCATCAACGACTAAACGATCTCGTATACGTACACTACAATTTACGTTTGCAAGAAAGGTGAGTAAGTTATTTTTTACTTTTTTATTATACTTAGTTTATAACAAGTCATTACATTTTTATTTTTTAACTTACAAATCAAAAAGAATAAGATCGTATGATCCTGTGGATTATGAATCTATCGACAAACAGAGTTTTGGATTGTTGAAGAAGAAGAACCTGGCGAGCTTGATTATAATGAATTAGAGAATGCTCTTGCTGAAGAATATCCCAAAGATGATGAAGTGACAAACTCAGAAAATCTTGTTGGTAAGTTTTAAAACTTATATTAAACTTTCTGATTTTTATCATACATAATACTAACTACACTAGTTTATTTGTAAATTTTAGATTTTGACGAAGATTTCACTATGCCACCTGAAGAAGATGAAGTGAACAATAGTAGAGAGAACCAAACTTAGTTGATGTGCTTTGGTGTTAGTTTATTTTTGTTATTGACAATTTATTACAATGATGTTTTACTTTTGGTTTATTTTGGATTGAAGTTTAATTTATTATTCACATTAGACATTTAAATATTTATGAAAGTTTATTCACTATTATATTATGCTTTAAAAAATATTTTTAGAAAATATTTAACTTTACTTTCTAGATTTTTATTTTCACAGGTAATATATTATTATATAATAAAATTAATCTATCTATTAACCCGCGGTTCGCCCGCGGTCGACCCAATGACCCAGTGACCCGGTAAGTCGTCCGGTTCAGTGTCCGGATCGGGTTTCAAAACATTGTGTACAACTGATACTTTATAGAAATAAATTAATTTACTTTTTGTATTGTCTACGAGTAAAGTATACATATTATTTAGAGCGGAAACACAATTATTGTTTGTTTGTCTTCACTTTTCTTTTGGTATAAACTTTCAATCTTCAAGAGAAGGTAAAAACTAATATTACAAAGAGAAATAAAAAAACCCCATTAAGATGAAATAATAATAATTAGAAAGTCCAACTATTGAAAAATGAACTTTGATCAATTTGTTTGCTTATACATTTTATAAATTATATATAATACATACAATTGGACTTGACTCTTTGTGACTTCAATCTTAATGTATGTTATAGTATATATGTCAATTCCTAAAATCTAGAAAAGAAAAGTTGAGTAATGTTACCATAAGTAATTCTGTTTGTTTTGAGTTTTTTTTTGTGTGAGTTATAAGTTAAAACATGTTGACTAAATTCCAGCAATCTCCCTTTTGAGTGAAAATTTCATTAATGCATTTCAATCATCTTGTTATTATTTTAATCAATCATTCATCTTGTTATTATTTTAATCAAAATATTGTATAATGACATCCTTTTCTTATATCCAAAAAGTTTGATTTAGTAGAGTTATTGAGTTGCACAACATGTGAACCAAAGACTGATGAAAATTCTGTCGAACCACCATGTGTTTGCTATAGGAGCAGGAGCAGTGTTGTGGTTAATGACCTGTGTAGAAGTTGATCAGTTTAATGTTTGTAGATTGGATACCAGATTTTATCCTCTCCCAATTTCATTGCTGTAAAGTTTCTCTTTTTCTGTTATTTAGGAATATTTTTCCATAAATTGTTATTTTTACTAATGAACCAAATGTTTGAAAGTAGACATAAGTAATATTTGATTAACTTGTTATGTCTATTATAGGTAATGTATGAGAAAAATCGGCAGGAGCTTCTTGAATTAGCTAAAAACTTGCTGAAAAAAGAAGAAGCAGAGTTACATGTAATATCACAGGTAATAAATCTTTACTGAATCAATAATCAAAATTAACATTAGTGATGTAGCTACTTTTTTTTATAAGAAAACCAGTAATGATAAACTTTAGCATCAAGATAAATATTAATGAGCAGGTATTATGGATAGCTGATACTTTACAGAAATAAATTAATTTACATTTTGTATTGTCTGCGAGTAAATTAGTATACTTATTCTGGATAGTGGAAACACTATTCTTGTTTGTTTTCACTTTACTTTTTTTATAGAAGAGTATATGGATCAAGATTCTATTACTCGAATCTTACGAATAAACAAGAACAAACTTGATCACTATTTTTTTTTTTTTTTTTTTGAATGTTAAATTTTAATCAATCCAAAAAAACCCTTTGTTTACATATTTACAATGCTACATATGTAAGATTTTTTTTACTTTTTTCTTAATCTATACTCATCTATGAACTTGCATCTGATCTCGTTGAGAACCAGAAACTGAGCCCATTCTCCATCCTTACGTCTCCCATTTGCTGAACTGAAGCAAGTCTGTTTCTAATGTTTTTCTCCATAATTTTTATTAGTGTTGCTGTATTCAAAGGCTTCTCTCCATGTCTTCTTCCATTTCTTTCTCTCCATATCCCATGTACAATTGTTTGAAATGTATACCTCAGTGTGAACTGCCGGAGAATTTTCTGATTTGTGGAGATCAATGCCACTATTTCCCTCCAGCTTCTTGTATACTCATTACCCATCACTCCTCTTGTAAGATTCTCTCAAATCTCTGCTGAGTATCTGCAATCAAAGAACAGATGGTCTCTAGTTTCCACCAGTTCATCACACAATGAGCAAGCTGTGTTCACAGATCCTCCCCATCTCATCATCCTATCTCCTGTTGATAGCCTATTGTGAATGGCTATCCATGTAATGAATGCATATCTTGGAGTCGCATATCTGAACCAAACTCCTCTACTCCAAGTGCATTCAGCGCTTCTTGCTCTCAACATTTCCCAAGTCGACTTTGTTGAGAACTTACTTTTGAATTTATCATCACTGACTCTTCACATACCAACATCCTCCTCACTCGAAGCTTCTTCTTTCCATTTTTCTATCTCATCCTCAACTCTATTTAGTAACTCCAGTCTATGTCTCCTTCGGCGATGGTTAGCTGCATCCTCCACCATTGCATACTTCCCCAGACCCATATCAATATAACCTCTCGTTCCAATAACATCCAGGAGACACCCCAAAGAAGACCATTTATCATGCCAAAATGAAGCTGATTTTCCATTCTTCACTTGTACTTGATAAAATTGTTTTGCCATCTCTCGATACTTCAAGATTTTCCCCCACATCCATGAACCCGTCTGCGTGTTTCTTTTACTGTCCAAAGAGAACCTTTACGAAGTAGATAAACCTGAATCCATCTCACCCATAACGAGTTCTTTGAAGCTAAAATTCTCCATATAAGTTTCAGAACACACACATTATTCATCTCCTTTAAGGCTCTGATTCCCAAACCACCTTCCTCCTTTGGTCTACATACATCTACCCAAGCAATCTTAGCTTTCTTCGTATTCAAAGACGGCCCAGACCATAAGAAAGCTGAACAAAGTTTTTCTATTTCCTTAAAACAAGATGCAGGAAGTCGAAAAGCAGCTAGCCAGAAGTTCGCCAAGCTTGTTATTACTGACTGAATTAGCTGTAATCTCCCAGCAAAGGAAAGAAACCTCCCCGTCCAAGAGCTAATTCGTGATCTAATTTTCTCAATGAGAGGCAAATAGTCACCTACAGTCATCCTCTTTGTTAGCAGGGGAAGCCCTAAGTACCTTACTGGAAGCTGTCCAGAATCAAATGGAAATGCTGAGATATCTTCCATGTGTTGCTGAGTAACTCCGGCCATATAGAGAGTCGATTTCTCTAGGTTGATTTTGAGCCCCGACGCCTTTTCAAAACCCTTAAAGACCGCAAGAATACCCTCTAGTGACCTCTTAGTCCCATCTGCGAAGACCATTAAGTCATCAGCAAAGCAAAAATGTGTCAAGCCAATGTTTTGACATCTCGGAGGATACCCAAAGCTTCTCTGTTCTGCTGCTTCATCGATCATCTTGGATAGCACATTCATACTTATGACGAATAGATATGGAGACAAAGAGCATCCCTGCCTAAGCCCTCTTGTGCTCTGAAAGTATCCAGCGAGTTCTCCTTTGACTTGAACAGAAAAAGATGCTGTACTGATGCAGAGATTAATCCAATGTATGAATTTTTCTGGGAAATCCAAAGCCTTCATTGTGTTGAGCAGAAAAGACCACTGCACTGAATCAAATGCTTTTGATATATCATTCTTCATGGCACATCGAGAAGACACTGATTCTTTGTGGTAATCTTTGACCATTTCTGTAGCCAACGACAAATTCTCCATCAGCAGCCTGTCACTAATGAAAGCGGATTGGTTCCAAGCAATGATCTTTTGCAAAACTCCTTTAAGCCTATTTGCAATGATCTTAGAAATTGTCTTGTAGAGAACATTACAACAAGAAATTGGCCGATAATCTCTCATTACCTATGCCTTCTCTTTCTTAGGTATCAAAGCTAGGATCGTTGAGTTTAGGCCTTTTGGTAGGAAACCCTTCAAGAAGAATGATTGCACTGCCACTGTAACATCCTTCCCAATAATCTCCCATGCATCCTTGAAGAACTCGCTAGTATATCCATCTGGCTCTGATGATTTATCATTGGGCATATTGAATATCACCTTCTTCACTTCTTCTTCTGTAACTTCTCTTTGTAACCTTTCCTTCTCCAGCTCACTACAACTGTAATTCAATAATCCTTTTAACCGCTCCACATATATCCCTTCATAATCGAGTGGCTGATGGGTAAGAAACTCCTCAAAATACCTCTCAGCTTCAACTTTAATTCCCTCTCCAGTAATCGTTAAACCATCCTGATCTTTTAACTCGTGAATAGCGTTTCTTACTTCTCTTAACTTTGCCGCATTGTGAAAAGCCTTTATGTTCTGATCCCCCACTCTAAGCCAATGTAGTTTTGACCTCTGCTTAAAGAACTTCTCTTCTATATCAGCCAGAACCTGCCATCTTTCCATTGCCCTTGTTTCCTCCTTTATATTTTCCACTGTTGGATTCTCCATTGTTTCCTTTTGCTTCTTACATAGATTGTCAAAAGCTTCCCTTGTTCTTCTTGGCAAATCTCCCAGCTTTCTCTTGCTAAGAATTCTCAGTGGTTGTTTTAACGCTTTGAGTTTCTTTGTGAGCTTAAACATTGCCGTAGTTGAGTGAAATAACGACACTGTTTCATCCCACTGCTCCTTTATTACTTGGCGGAACTCAGGCATCTTTCCAATGACATTCGTGAACTTAAAAGGCTTCCTCTTCCTTTCCTCCTCCATCTGAATTTGAGTTCTACTTCTTAGATAATCCGAGCATCCACCTGATTCGAAGACACTGTATGATTGCGTGAATTTATGCAGCCATATATCATTCACCATTACTCTGTCAAGTTTCTTGTTTATAGGCCCCTCCTCTCTTCTGTTGCACCAGGTAAATAAAGGCCCATGTGCACTTATATCTGACAAGCAGCAATGCCTTGCTACCCTTTGAAAATCTCTCATACCATTCGATACACTTGGGTCCTCATCATACCCAGAGTGTTCACTTCCTTCAAGCATTTCATTAAAATCACCCATGATAATCCAAGGTTTATTTCTAAACATTGGAGAACCATGATGATTACATATATCATCCCACAGCTCCTTCCTCTCCTCAGCTGTATTTCTCGCGTAGATAAACGAGCAAAAAAATTCTTCTTCCTTTCCCCTAATCTTCACAGAGCGTGTGATCATTTGATCACTCTTAAAGACCGGAGATAATCTTACATCTGATTTCCATACCACCCAAATCCTTCCTAGACCATTATACTCATAGTTCGCCATAAATTCCCAACCTTGAAATACTTCAGAAACAATTTTATTCGCCTTTCTTTCTTTTACTCTCGTCTCTAACAAACATCCAAAACTCATTCCACTACTCTGCCACCATTTCCTCACCACAGAATGCTTTGTTGACTTGTTAAATCCTCTAACATTCCATGAGAAAGCTGACATGATTAATGGCTATTCCGAGTACCTTTCCTGTTCCTTGTGTTAGGATTAGTATCCTTAGCAGCCGGAACAGCACCTTCTTGAATAACTCTATGATTTGTTTTTGAATTTCTAGGCAGGATCTGTCTCTAAGAAGTAGCAACACTCTGCTTCCTTCCTTCAACTTCTTCCTGTCCCATTATATTCAAACTTCCTTCCACCATCCCAACATCTTTTCCTTCTTCCTCTATCTCTTCTGATCCTGCATCCTTTTCACCCACTTCAGGTTCCTCAATTTTTTCCATCTCTTGTATTTCCTCATCCGGAACACTTAAAGCAGAAAATCTCGAAGGAGAGATGATCTGAGTTTCCTCATATTTAAGATTCTTCCTTTGATTACTCGTTCCTCTCCCTGTCTTTCCCGGCGTTAACCACTCATTTGCTATCTGCCCTTCTTCTATTTCAGTATCCATATCCTCTTTTTCACTGTTTGACTTCACTTCAGGTGTTTTGATTTCCATTTCCTTTCCACTTTCCTTCTCTTCTGGATTCTTCGTTAGAGTATTCTGCTTATCTTTCTTCTCCTCTACTTTCTTCTTAGAGCTACTTTCTGATTCCTTCACCTGATCCTTCTTCCCACAGTTAGTATCAATGTGTCCCCACTTCCCACATTTCTCACAACGAGATGGAAGCCAAGGGTAAGTGAACTCCACACAGGTTGGCTTCCCTTGTATTGTGAAGTTTATCGACTTAGGAAAGCCCTTCGCCAACTCTGCACTCACAAACGCCTTTGCTACATCAAACGTAGTACACACTGCTGTCTCTGGATGCAATCTCACCGGTCCACCCACTGCATTAGTGATGAAACTAAGTCCCTCCCACGAGAACATGTTCATTGATACCTTAGTGAGATGAACCCACAATGGTATTGATACCTCTTCCGGAGCTGATTCTTCTATGATTGGATTCCACTTTGAAACCACCATTGGAACATCAGCTATATTCCACATCCCACGCTTCAGAACTCTCTGCTTCACCATTGGATTCGTAATCCTAAACCTCATCGTCTTCGAATCAACTTCAATCACATCAATCTTCTGAGTTTTATCCCCAAATGACCAGATCTAATTCAGAATAACATGAACCTTGGCTACGTGTGGTGCTGTGTCAAGAAAAATTCCCAGCACGAAATCCTCCCAGAGCGGTGATGAATTTTCTGTTACCTCGATCGGAACTTCTACTGATTTTTGACCATTCAGATCTGAAACCTCCACGTCGTATTTTCTCAATCCTTTTCCCTGCGCAACTGAGACCCATGATGGTTTAGGCGGCGGATCAGCGACCATCTAGATCATCGCTGCCGTCTACGACAACCACGGTGATCTCTAAGCACCGATGCGAAGAAGAAATCTCAGAATCGCCAAAATCGCCGATCTCTTTCGGGTTTTCTTTGACGTTTTTTATGTTTTCCTTAGATTCAAGTCACTCAAGAATCACCATGGAGAGATATTTGTTTAAACGTGAAAGTTTTCACCAATTAACTTGGTCACTAATTTCATATTATAATTCAGAAAACGTTAATTGTTTGGGGAGACAAGGATAATATATTTTCATTGGAGCATGGTTATCGGCTGCAAAGGTAAACACATTATTGAATCTTATAGCCGTTGAGAGGCATGAATCAGAAAACAATTTTATATAATTCGTGGGGAAGTTAGTTTGTGTAATTTAATCATATTTGTATATACCTTTTCGCATGCATCTGCAAAATTCAAGATTAGAGATAATCAAAGAAACTGGACATGCTGTTAATGTTGAAGCACCAACTACTCTTAATAATTTGATTACTTTGTTTGTCTTAAGGATTTGATCTTTTATTTTCTATATCTATATCTACCAACTATCTATATCTCACTTGGTTTTATATATTTGTTGTTATCGTTTAAACATCAAATGCATCAAAAATAGGAAAACATACATGAAACTCATTTAATTACTTAAACTTTCAATCTTAAAAAAAAAAGGGAAAAACTAATATTACAAAGAGAAAAAAAACAAAAATCCACTAAGGATGAAAAAAAGAAAATAATAAGTCCAACGATTGAAAAAATTATCATCCATTTGTTTGCCTATAAAACCTTTAAATTATATAATACATACAATTTGACTAGACTCCTTGTGACTTCAACCTTAATGTATGACATAGTATTCAATTAGCTACTGTGGATTTGTGGCATACAAAATTGCCGAGACTTGACGAAGACAATGGAGAAATTGGTGATCGTAAGCAGTGAAATGAGATTTACACATCAGTAGAAGACGACAGAGATGAGAAAACATGGTGGAGATTGTTTTAAGATGCTTGTTCCAAAAACTTTGATGGATCTACATGTGTTGGTTAAGATCTCAACGAACACCGGTTTAACGTTTGTCAATTGGGTAACAAAGTTTATCCTCTAAGTTTTTTTTTCTCTATTTATTTACCAATCTGCTCACTTAGTACATACTAACTATTGAACCAAATGTTTGAAAGTGGACATAAGTGATCCTTAATTAACTTGTTATGTCTATTATAGGTAATGTATGAGAAGAGAAAAACATGCATGAGTTCTTGAACTAGCTAAAAATTTGTTGGAAAGAACAGCAAAGTTGCCAATAATATTTATAAATCTTTACTAAATCAACTAACCTTCATAATCAAATTAATATTAGTGATTTAGCTATCATTTTGTAATAAAGACATCACTGATGAGTGATGATAGATTGTAACATCAAGATAAATATTAATGAGTAGGCATGATGTACAACTGATACTTTATAGAAATTTTGTATTATCTACGAGTAAAGTATACATATTATGGAGAGTGGAAACACAATTATTGTTTGTTTGTCTTCACTTTTCTTTTGTTATAAACTTTCAATCTTCAACAGAAGGTAAAAACTAATATTAGAAAGATAAATAAAAAACCCATTAAGATGAAATAATAATAATTAGAAAGTCCAACTATTGAAAAATGAACTTTGATATATTTGTTTGACTTTAAATTTTATAAATTATATGTAATACATACAATTGGACTTGACTCTTTGTGACTTCAATCTTAATGTATGTTATTGTATATATGTCAATTCCTAAAATCTAGAAAAGAAAAAGTTGAGTAATGTTACCATAAGTATTTCTGTTTGTTTTGAGATTTTTTTTTTGTGAGTTATAAGTTAAAACATGTTGACTAAATTCCGGCAATCCCCCTTTTGAGTGAAAATTTCATTAATGCATTGTATATAAGTTATTATTTTAATCAAAATATTGTATAATGACATCTATTTCTTATATCCAAAAAGTTTGATTTAGTAGAGTTATTGAGTTGCACAGCATGTGAACCAAAGACTGATGAAAATTTTGTCGAACCACCATGTGTTTGCTATAGGAGGAGGAGCAGTGTTGTGGATCGCACAATGTATTTCTCTTTGTCTTTCTCATGTTGTTTTTTCTTCTTTTTGATTTTGCCGAAAAAAACAATCGCCGTTTCAACGCCTGTTATTCACTTACAATCCCTTGTTATTCAACAAACAATTTGTAAAAACTAAATCAAATCCATTGTTATTCAACTATAAACACAATCTAGTAAGAAAGAACTGTGACAAATATTTTAGAAGAATTATCATTCATTTTTAGTTAAAAATAGTTCATGTAAAATAACATCTATGGAGATGGTATTTGAAGATACTTGAAAATTAATAAATTAATACATTCTGATTTTATTTTTTTTTTATCACTGGACGCTCTCTGGAACCCCGGAGGAGTCGAATCCGTGTGCCTTGGGATCCAGTTCACTCTAGTGTTCTACCACTAGGCTATTCTGATTATCAAGACTTATATGTATATAAGCACATAACCTATGCATAGAAAAAGAGAGTCACGACTTGGTCGTCGTAGTGCTCTCGTTTTCAGTTCGTCCTCACCAAGACACGATTCTCTTTTATGTTGGGATTTATTCAATTCGTGTCCAACTCTATATTTTTTATTATTACGATATTGTCCAATTTCCTAATCAAACAATATAGAGTTGATTCAATCACACAATAATATATAATCCCCTATATATTATTTGAGAAACATTGCAACATTTGTTTGTAGACACATGTCAACACTATAATGATTCTTAGAATCCTTAGAGAAATAGGTTGGTCCATCTAAATATATAATAAGCTTTTTATTAAACCACAATAAATACATTATTAAATGTGCTTCATTATTTCTTTAAATAAGATTACAGAATTGCCTAATGTGACTAAAGTATATATGACAATTAATGATTTTGAATAATAAAGATTTGATAAAAATAAGTGTGTATTATAATTATATTTGTTTAATTTTAAGCTATTAAAATAAATTAAACAATCATAGTAACTATATAATAAAAATTAAAAAAATTATTTATATATTATATTTTGAAGTTTTAAAAATGAGTATAAATTACTAAAACTGTTAAAAGTTT
>NC_027755.1:21735122-21738760 GCF_000695525.1 Brassica oleracea var. oleracea
AACTTAATTTTTAAAAATATTATAAATTACTTAAACCACTAATCCCACAGTGAAAATTTTGTTATCACTAATTTAGATTTTTTGCTATAACAGATACAAATGATAAAAAAATATGAGTAAAAATCATCATCTAATAAATATTAATATTAAAATATAACATATATATGTTACTACCATTTAAATTTAATTATATATCACATCAAATAAAAAAATATTTTTCGATTTATAAAATTTATTTATATGTTTGCAACAATTTAATTATATAAGTAGATAATGACTTTTTAATTATTCAATATATATTTATTATTTCATAATATGTTATAAACATATAATATATAAAATAATATATATATATAATGTTTATTCCGCGCAAGGCGCGGGTCTTAACCTAGTATTCTATTATAACCATTAATCTCGACAATCCATCATACCTCACTCCGAGACAATGCTCTTTCCTAGCAATCTCGGCGGAACTGAGCTTTCTATGGGCCATCAGCTAATGAGATGATCATGCCACTTTCCGGACCGGATTAATGGGTTAAGGTGTAGACCTGGCTTTGATACCATGATAAATTTCATAGGCTTCCAACTTAAAACCAATAGGCAATTAGTGGATTAGCCCAAGTACCTTATATATTATTCATGTCCCATTTATATTTCCAATGTGGGATCTTTATCTCTAACACCATCCCTCGAGATAATGGTAGTATAACCATTAATCTCGACAATCCATCATATCCCTCGAGATAATGGTAGTATAACCATTAATCTCGACAATCCATCATATCCCTCGAGATAATGGTAGTATAACCATTAATCTCGACAATCCATCATATCCCTCGAGATAATGGTAGTATAACCATTAATCTCGACAATCCATCATACCTCTTCCGAGACAATGCTCTTTCATAGCAATTTCGGCGGAACTGAGCCTTCTATAGGCCATCAGCTAATGGGATGATAAATAGGTTTACAGTTTAAAGTTGAATAAATCCCAACATTCTCTTCTCCACATCACCCCTACCTCCTCTCTCCTCCTCAGGGAGCCACCACTCCATGTCTCTTCCGTTCAACACGCGGCAGACGAGTTTGTATTCGATTTTGGCTTTCCATCTCTCTACCTAGCTAATCCTCAATGCCTCATCCACCTCTACGAGGCCAGTCATCAGTCGGGTTCCATCCTCTGACGGACTCACTGTATCCTTGTTGTCGATTGTGTCTTCTCCTTCACTAACGCTGTCCCCGTCCTCCACAAATTCATGCTCAACTACGCCATTAAGCAGATAAGCCTTCACTAGTTAGTTGAAGGAACTGGTTTTTGAGCTATGCTTCGTCTCTCTTGACCTCCATTGTTATCTCAACCTTGCATGTGTTGGGCTTGTCTTTTTGATGAGGATTTAACTCAGGGTAATGATGTCTGCGGTGATGTTACCGGGATATATGGACGTGGATAAGCAGTCCCGGGCGAGCAGGAAGAGAGAAAAATCTCTAATTAAGCACATCGGAAGGAAAGTGAAATTTCCTAAGGTCAGAAAGGAATGGTGGGATCAACAGCTTCATGAGTTGCTAGTATCTATCTTCAGAGAAAAGAAGGTCACCAGGGTAAAGGCCTTTGTGAGGAACCAAGAGGAAATAAAAAGTTGCAAGTACAAGACGAAGAAGGGCGGTGAACTTCTTTGTGATTATGCCACTGTTTTTAGTGCAAAAGTGGTTGCAATGGGTATGGAAGGAAAGAAAGGGTCTGAAAGGCAGAAGAATACCAAGGAAGTGAGGAAGGGTAACTGTCTTTGGAACCATAAGATATGGTTGCTCAAGGTCACTCAGCAGAAAAAAAGAAGAAAATGATCAAGGCGAGGCTGTTTGCTGCCGATACGAGGAGGACAGCAGTGTTGAGATTTAAATATGTGTGTCATGAAAAATCTCTCACACTGGGCACCATGGAACTGGCAGAGTTGGTGATGGGGAGGAAGGATCATAAGGCCAAATGCAACATGAGATGTTCGTCAGTGAATTCCATCAAGAAGAAGTCTCTCACAAGCGGGAAGAGAGTTATATTCAGAAAGAAGCTGATCTGCGATGACCTATGCTTGGTTGAGAGGCTGTCTCCATCAAGAATGGCAGGGAAGAAGGCGAGTTCCAAGAGCTTATGTGGTTTTGTGTTCTTGTCACACATTCTTGAAAACCAGATTGTGGAATCTGCTTCACTTCCAAGTGATGTTGAGCACAATGGTCCTGAGGAAGTGCACGGGAAAGGCAATCAGAAATCTTCTTGGCATATTTGGTGTATGCTACTGCAACAAGGACAACACAAGTTCCTCCTAAGCGGCAAGAGAGTGAAGCGTCGAAGAGAACAGAGGAAAGAGTGAAAAAAAGGAGAAACGTGTTGAGCTGTTCTTTGAATTTCTGTCATCAACAAGCCAAAAAAAGAACACCAAAAGAGTGTGCCAGTATTATCGTTGCTTCAACCTTGAGGACAAGGTTGATTTTAAATGGGGCGGTAATGATAGGCATCAAGGCCGGTTCAATGATGTTATGGGTCCTAGGGCAAAAAAAAAATTTAATTTCCAAACTATTATTTTTCTTTATAAAATCTGTTAGATATATGTTTTTTTTTTTCAAAATACCAAAGGTATTTTTAAAAATAAATTTATGGAAATAAAAAAATACTTTCATATAAAAATAATTTGGACACCTTTTCTTATTTTTTTTTTTAAATCGGGCTTTTATATATTAAGAAATAGGGGGACAACGGATTAGGTCCGGGGCGGTCGCACCGCTCGCCCCCTATCTAAGCCGGTCCTGATAGGCATGAGAGGATGAGGTGGCACCCATCTAGAAGGAGGATCTTATCAATAATCACCTAAGGGGGACAATGCACAGCACCTAACGGGTCACATGGGAATGGTCCTGAGCTGGCTATTCTCACTTGCTGCTTACTCTTTCTATTTAAGCTGTAGTAGAGTGAAAGGCTATCGAGAGTTTGAGTGAATAATTAGAAAGAGAGATGTAGAGAGATTGGAGAGATGGATTTGTGATTAAGTTCCTATTGTAAAATCAGTACTTCTCTCAGTACATTCAGCTAAATCATAAAATATATATATATATATAAAATAGAACAAAAAACATGATAATTTTAGATATACATGTTTTTAATTCGGGTACAAATTGGTTCTTATCAGGTACGATCTATTCGGGTCAGTTCTTTTTGGGTTCGGGTCGGGTTCGGGTATTTAGAATCTGAAAATGACATAACATATCTAATTCCATCAAATTTAGTTGATATTTTCCATATATATCTAAAATTTTACAAAATAACTTAAATGAACTATTAATAAGTAAAATAAAATATTTTTAAACTCTTTTTACATTGTAAAGCTTCACATTACTTAAAAAAATATTACAAAATAATAACAAATATTGTTAACAAAAGATATTTCAACTAAATCATAAAATAATATAGATAAAATAGAACACAAAAACATCATAGTTTTAGATATACATGTTTTTAATTCGGGTACAATTCGGTTCTTATCGGGTCGGTTCTTTTTTGGTTCTGTTCAGGCTCAGGTATTTAGGATCTGAAAAAGACAAAACATACATAATTCCATCAAATTTAGTTGATATTTGTCATATATATC
>NC_027755.1:21738856-21739557 GCF_000695525.1 Brassica oleracea var. oleracea
ACTTAAAAAATATTACAAAATAATAACAAATATTGTTAACAAAAGATATTTCAACTAAATCACAAAATAATATATATAAAATAGAACACACAAACATCATATTTTTAGATATACATTGTGGGAACCGAAATTCACACCGCCGACGAGTTTTGTTAATCGGAGGAAAGCCAAGTTAACCTAGCCTTCCCTGAAGGTCCCAGTTATCTGCTGGGCCACGCACAACACAATCAATATGAAAGATTCGAAAGTAATAAATCGTAAAAGAGCGAAAAGAGAACAAAGAGGTCTTATTTCCAAATTAGCGTTTGAGCGTGAACAACCGGTAAGATCCTAGGCCACGAGAGCTGTCGGTATGTTCGCTAGTCTAGCCACCTAAGTTCTAACCTAGTCGAGTCGCAGCTCCGTAGGAAAAACGGAAAAATGCCTAAATTGCTCTAAGTATTAAGTTTGCTCTTAGAATGCTCCATTTTTTCTCTTCGTCCTAGGTCCTCCTTATATACTCCTCCTTAGGTCGGTTTACCTCTTCTCGGGCCGGATTTGTTGCGAAGCGGGCTTTTCCATATTTCCTTCTTCTTTGTGATTATCTTCGGAAATTTGACATTTATCTCTTCCCGCGGATGCGATAAATTGTCATACCAGTTTTTGGGTTCAAGTTTTTTTGGGACCAAAGATGGGCCGTTGTCCGCAATTCGGACCCTCTT
>NC_027755.1:21739729-21751368 GCF_000695525.1 Brassica oleracea var. oleracea
GACTCGACCGGCAACACGGCCGTGCTCGCCGGGCGAGCTGGCTCGTGTCGCGGCCGAGCTCGCCGGGTGAGCTGGCTAGTGTCGCGGCCGAGCTCGCCAGGCGATCCGTTTCGGCTGTTCGTTTTCTCGGCTTTTGAAGTTTTGACCGAGATTCGGTTTTTCTGAGGACTTTCGGACATCGATTCCGTCGTGACCGATTTTGACCCCAACATACATGTTTCTAATTCGCGTACAAATCAGTTTTTATCGGGTCGAGTCTATTCGGTTCGGTTCTTTTTGGGTTTGTTTCAAGTTCAAGTATTTAGGATCTGAAAATGACATAGCATACCTAATTCCATCAAATTTAGTTGATATTTGTCATATGTATCTAAAATTTTACAAAATAACATAACTGAAACTATTATTAATTAAAATAAAATATTTTTAAACTCTAAACTTTACATTTTAAAATTTCATATCACTTAAAAAATATTACAAAATAATAACAAATATTGTTAACAAAAGATATTTCAACTAAATCATAAAATAATATATATAATAGAACACAAAACATCATATTTTTAGATATACATGTTTTTAATTCGCGTACAAATCGGTTTTTGTCAGGTCTATTCAGTTCGGTTCTTTTTGGGTTCAGGTATTTAGGATCTGAAAAGGGCATAACATACCTAATTCCATCAAATTTAGTTGATATTTGTCATATATATCTAAAATTTTATAAAACACTTTAAATGAAACTATTAATAATTAAAATAACACATTTCTAAACTCTAAATTTTACATTTTAAAACTTCATATTACTTGAAAAATATTAGAAAATAATAAAAAATATTGTTAACAAAAGATATTTCAACTAAATCATAAAATAATATATATAAAATAGAACTCAAAAACATCATAGTTTTAGATATACATGTTTTTAAGTCGGTTACAAATCGGTTCTTATCGGGCCGGGTCTATTCGGGTCGGTTTTTTTGGGTCCGGATCTCTCCGGGTCGGTTCTTTTCGTTCTGGTTCTTTCGGGTCAAAAAATCTAGACCCAAAAAATACTTGTAAATTTTCGGTCTCATTCTGGATTAGGTATTTTTCGGTTGGTTCCGGTTCGGGTTAAAATGTCAAGACCTAATTGTCACTTTTATCGGCTTCTTCTCTCTCACACAATATCATTGTAAGTAGCCGTTCAAATCTTCCAATTTAGCTACAGTAGAATTCACATTTATTTTTAACTTTTTGAATCCCCTAGTATATTTAGGATCTGAAAAAGACATAATATATCTAATTTCATCAAATTTAGTTGATATTTATCATAAATATCTAAAATTTTACAAAATAAATTAAATGAAACTATTAATAAGTAAAATAAAATATTTTTAAACTCTAAATTTAACATTTTAAAGCTTCATATTACTTAAAACATATTACAAAATAATAACAAATATTGTTAACAAAAGATATTTCAACTAAATCATAAAATAATTTATATAAAATAGAACACAAAAACATCATAGTTTTAGATATACATGTTTTTAATTCGGGTACAAATCGGTTCTTATCGGATCTGGTAAATTTGGGTCGTTTCTTTTTGGGTGTGGGTCGGGTTCGGGTATTTAGAATCTGAAAAGGACATAGCATACCTAATTTCATCAAATTTAGTTGATATTTGTCATACATATCTAAAATTTTACAAAACACCTTAAATGAAACTATTAATAATTAAAATAAAACATTTTTAAACTCTAAATTTTACATTTTAAAACTTCATATTACTTGAAACATTTTACAAAATAATAACAAATATTGTTAACAAAAGATATTTCGACTAAATCATAAAATAATATAGATAAAATAGAACACAAAAACATCATAGTTTTAGATATATATGTTTTTAATTCGGGTACAACTCGGTTCTTATCGGGTCGGTTCTTTTTGGGTTCGGTTCAGGTTCAGCTATTTAGGATCTGAAAAAGACATAACATACATAATTCCATCAAATTTAGTTGATATTTGTCATATATATCTAAAATTTTACAAATTAACTTAAATAAAACTATTAATAATTAAAATAAAATATTTTTAAACTCTAAATTTTATATTTTAAAGCTTCATATTACTTTAAATTTATTACAAAATAATAACAGATATTGTTAACAAAAGATATTTCAACTAAATCACAAAATATATATATAAAATAGAACACACAAACATCATATTTTTAGATATACATGTTTCTAATTCACGTACAAATCGGTTTTTATCGGGTCGAGTTTATTCGGTTCGGTTCTTTTTGGGTTTTATTCAGGTTCAGGTATTTAGGATCTGAAAAGGACGTATCATACCTAATTCTATCAAATTTAGTTGATATTTGTCATATGTAACTAAAATTTTACAAAATAACATAAATAAAACTATTATTAATTAATATAAAATATTTTTAAACTCTAAATTTACATTTTAAAATTTCATATCACTTAAAAAATATTACAAAATAATAACAAATATTGTTAACAAAAGATATTTTAACTAAATCATAAAATAATATATATAATAGAACACAAAACATCATATTTTTGGATATACATGTTTTTAATTCGCGTACAAATCGGTTTTTGTCGGGTCTATTCAGTTTGGTTCTTTTTGGGTTAGGGTCGGGTTCGGGTATTTAGGATCTGAAAAGGGCATAACATACCTAAGTCCATCAAATTTAGTTGATATTTGTCATATATATCTAAAATTTTACAAAACACCTTAAATGAAACTATTAATAATTAAAATAAAACATTTAAACTCTAAATTTTACATTTTAAAACTTCATATTACTTGAAAAAATTACAAAATAATAACAAATATTGTTAACAAAAGATATTTTAACTAAATCATAAAATAATATATATAATAGAACACAAAACATCATATTTTTGGATATACATGTTTTTAATTCGCGTACAAATCGGTTTTTGTCGGGTCTATTCAGTTTGGTTGTCGGTTTTTTCGGGTCCTGATCTCTCTGGGTCGGTTCTTTTCGTTCTGGTTCTTTCGGGTCAAAAAATCTAGACCCAAAAAATACTTGTAAATTTTCGGTCTCATTCTGGATTAGGTATTTTTCGGTTGGTTCCGGTTCGGGTTAAAATGTCAAGACCTAATTGTCACTTTTATCGGCTTCTTCTCTCTCACACAATATCACTGTAAGTAGCCGTTCAAATCTTCCAATTTAGCTACAGTAGAATTCACATTTATTTTTAACTTTTTGAATCCCCTAGTATATTTAGGATCTGAAAAAGACATAATATATCTAATTCCATCAAATTTAGTTGATATTTGTCATACATATCTAAAATTTTACAAAACACCTTAAATGAAACTATTAATAATTAAAATAAAACATTTTTAAACTCTAAATTTTACATTTTAAAACTTCATATTACTTGAAAAATATTACAAAATAATAACAAATATTGTTAACAAAAGATATTTCGACTAAATCATAAAATAATATATATAAAATAGAACACAAAAACATAATAGTTTTAAATATATATGTTTTTAATTCGGATACAAATCGGTTCATATCAGATCTGGTCTATTCGGGTCGTTTCTTTTTGGGTTCGGGTATTTAGGATCTGAAAAGGACATAGCATACCTAATTCCATCAAATTTAGTTGATATTTGTCATACATATCTAAAATTTTACAAAACACCTTAAATGAAACTATTAATAATTAAAATAAAACATTTTTAAACTCTAAATTTTACATTTTAAAACTTCATATTACTTGAAAAATATTAGAAAATAATAAAAAATATTGTTAACAAAAGATATTTCAACTAAATCATAAAATAATATATATAAAATAGAACTCAAAAACGTCATAGTTGTAGATATACATGTTTTTAATTCGGGTACAAATCGGTTCTTATCGGATCGGGTCTATTCGGGTCAGTTCTTTTTGGATCCGGGTCTATTCGGGTCAGTTCTTTTTGGATATGGATCTATTCGGGTCGGTTTCTTTCGGTCCCGGTTCTTTCAGGTAAAAAAATTTAGACCCAAAAGGTACTTATAAATTTTCGGTCCAGCTCTGAGTCGGGTATTTTTGGATCGGTTTCGGTTAGGATTTTCGGGTGGGTCCAGGTTAAAATGTCCATGCCTATTCGAATCTATTGCTACGGATTCATGTGTTGTTGCTGAATAATCTTGATACGCTCAGTTTGAGCTTCGTAATGGGCCTGAGAAGCATTAGAAGAAATCAAGCCCAAGTGACTAATTTTAGTTTATTTACTAATATGCCATCGTCATCTACAATAAGTCAATAAGTAAGCTTGTTCGTTCTTAGTATGAGATTACCATCATAATCAAAACTGGGTTTAACCCTATATCTTCTTTCTCTCTCAATTTCTCTTCTCATCTCATACTCTTCCTCAGGGAGCTTATCAAGCCTGTTGCTGCGATAGTTGAGGAATCAAAGAGGAAGAGATTTGCTGCAACTGATGAGTCTGACCGAGTTGCTGAATCTGTGATTGGTGATCCAACGGATGAAGAGAGAGAGAGAGAGAGAGAGAGAGAGAGAGAGAGAGAGGAGAAGGAGACGGGATTGGAGCTCCAATGGCTGTGATGTTGGGTTGCGATTTGCGAATTACCACTACTGTTCTGAATTACACCTTCTGCCGTCGCTACCACCGTAGACGCTGCCAAAATTGAAATCGGAGCTGTGGTGTGTTGCTGTTGCGGTGACGACGGTGGAGTTGCAAGGGAAGGTTCCACTGGTTTAGGAGATTGGAGAGGTTTCGGTGACAAAAGACGATGAAGGGATAGTGATAACTGATAAGCTTTGCTTTTTCTGTCAACTTCTCCATTTTTGTCACTAAACCGAGCTTATCAGATAGCTTCCGACAACGTGTGTTTGTTTGGTTCGTCGATTTCCGCTCATGAATCGAAAATTTCCCAGACTGTGATTGGCTGTCCTGTTTTGTTACCTTGTCTTTTTCAGAAATAAAATTTACTGTGGAATTTCTACTTTTTGTGAACAAAACTGTACATATGTATGCTGCTTGTAACTGAAGAAAGAGGGTTTCAAATCTTTTTTCATTACTGCTTTAGTTTGTAATTGTCTTCCAAATCAAATGTCACAGGGAGGCGCGGGAAGGTTTTGAAGTTACCTGAAATGACCAACGATCAAAAGTGATAGAGACACCATTATCAGCACAATTTTGGCGAACAGACATTAATTAGGTTCTTGTCAATATTTGGAACATAGAGCACAATGTTTAGTTTTTCTGAACGAGAAGGGATTGTAGAACCAGTGTGTGTTATGGCATGACCAGAGCCATCACCGAGAACAACTGTTTCATTCCCTTGATATGGAGATTGTAGATGGTGTTTCATTAGCTGTGTAATGCGGAGCTAATAGGGCAGTGTGATGAGCTTTAGGTTGCCATGACATCTGTTGCTGAGAGTAGAAGTCATCTGAACTCTCTCGTCCGAAGCTCGGTGGCAGAGAGAGACCTTACCCTAGACGGTGTCGCACTGGTCGCCAGCCAACTGATACCGGTACAATTCATAACACCATTCTTAAAAACAATATCTCTAATAGTATATGTTTTGGGTGTTATGAAATCAAGCGGATCCTGAACTTTTGAGACGATAAAACAAGTCGGTAACGTTTTTTTTTTTTTTTTTTTTTTTTAAATTAAAAAAAATAGAGAGATTCTTTTTTATAAATTGACTCCAAATTTTTTGAAGTTCTAGAACCAATGTTTCATTTGGTCATGTCCATGATTGGTTTTGTGAAAAAATGTATCTGATGTTTTATCTGCATTGTTGGCAGATAATGAAGCGGAGAGCCGAGTGGAAAAGCCATTACCTATGTACGTGCCACGAGACAAGCAATCTGAGAGTAAACAGGACACTTTCGCTGCAGGGAGGTTAAAAGCGGTGTTACACCACCTTGTTCCGTCGCTTAAAGCTAGTATCTTAGCTGAGTACTTTTCTGACTTTGGAGAGATTGATGATCTCTATTGATCTGCTTTAGTCTTAACGACATTACTCTTCATGCAAAATAAGAGAAAAACGACATTCTTTTTCTTCTTAAATCTTTTCACAACATTACTCTTCATCCTAAATCTCTTCTCAGTATCGTGGTATAGCAAAAAAGAAACAAGATAATCACAACAAAGTCTGATGAAAACTCCAAAGACCTCCATTCTATGCTTCGTCTTTTGTTCCTTCAAACCCTCAATTCAGAACCTGCAACAAAACAAACGTTATAAAAATCAGAGACACCAAACGTTGAGACTTCAACATGCAAAATCAAGAAACGCACCAAGAACCGAATTTGCGAGGTTTTACGATGGTTTCGCCAAGGGTCGGCTGCCGTGGTGGCACATGAGAATCAATCTTGGTCTGTACACGATGAATACGTAACAAGTTGGAGAATCGCCAAGACGTGGTGGTAGGTGGTATCGTCTCCTTCGTCTCTTTCTCTTCTTCTTCTCTTCTCTTCCTTTCTCTTTCCTTCTCTTCTATTTCTTTCTGCTTTCTGATCCTTCCCAAAAAATCAGAAGCTACTTCCATGGTAGTCTTTATCCTTGCAGCGACCTTTGACATTGTGAATTTGAATGCAGAGAAACTTAGGAGACAAGAAACAATACAATACCGTTTAACTCAAAAAAAAAAACTATACAATTCGTTTCAAAAATACGCATTACGTTGAGAACAAATGGGCCTTTTATTAATGGGCCCATAATCTTTTTTTTACGCCGCTTTATTGCTAGTAGGGCTAGGCGTTCGGGTCTTCGGCTGGAGTTCGGGCCGGTTCCTTTCAGATCTGGATCTTTCGGGTCCTAAATATTTAGAGCCAATAGGTATTTAAAAATTTCTGGTTCGGGTTCGTGTCGGTTCTTTTCAGGTCCGGATCGGTTCGGATCTATAACTAAAATATTCATAAAATACCCGTAATTTTCGGATCCATATCGGGTCCCGATCTGTTTGGATATTTAGGATCTGAAAAGTACATGACATACCCAACTCCATCAAATTTAGTTGATATTTGTCATATATATATCAATTTTTTTTTATAAAATAACTTAAATGAAACTATTAATAATTAAAACAAACATTTTTAAACTCTAAATTTTATATTTTAATGCTTCGTATTACTTAAATTTTTTTACAAAATAATAACAAATGTTGTTAACAAAAGATGTTTCAACTAAATCATAAAATAATATATATAAAATAGAACTCAAAAACATCATAGTTTTAGATATACATGTTTTTAAGTCGGGTACAAATCGGTTCTTATCGGACCGGGTCTATTCGGATCGGTTTTTTCGGATCCGGATCTATTCGGGTCGGTTCTTTTCGTTTTGGTTCTTTCGGGTAAAAAAAAAATCTAGACCAAAAAAATACTTGTAAATTTTCGGTCTGATTCTGGGTCGGGTATTTTTGGGCCGGTTTCCGGTTCGGATTAAAATGTCCATACCTAATTGCTACTTTTATCAGCGTCTTCTCTCTCACACAATATCACTGTAAGTAACCGTTCAAATCTTCCAATTTAGCTACAGTAGAATTCACATTTATTTTTATTTTTTGAATCCCCCGGTATATTTAAGATCTGGAAAAGCACATAATATACATAATTCCATCAAATTTAGTTGATATTTGTCATATATATCTAAATTTTTACAAAATAACTTAAATGAAACTATTAATAATTAAAATAAAACATTTTTCAACTCTAAATTCTACATTTTAAAGCTTCATATTACTTAAAAATATTACAAAATAGTAACAAATATTGTTAACAAAATATATTTCAGCTAAATCATAAAAAAAAAACAAAAAATAGAACAAAAAAACATCATAGTTTTAGATATACATGTTTTTAATTTGGGTACAAATTGGTTCTTATCAGGTCCGGTCTATTCAGGTCGATTCTTTTGGGGTTCGGGTCGGGTTCATGTATTTAGGATTTGAAAAGGACATAACATACACTAATTCAATCAAATTTAGTTGATATTTGCTATATATATCTAAAATTTTACAAAATAACTTAAATGAAACTATTAATAAGTAAAATAAAATATTTCTAAACTCTAAATTTTACATTTTAAAGCTTCACATTACTTAAACAAATATTACAAAATAATAACAAATATTGTTAATAGAAGATATTTCAACTAAATCATAAAATAATATAGATAAAATAGAACACAAAACATCATAGTTTTAGATATACATGTTTTTAATTCGGGTACAAATTGGTTCTTATCAGGTCCGGTCTATTCAGGTCGATTATTTTTGGGTTCGGGTCGGGTTCATGTATTTAGGATTTGAAAAGGACATAACATACACTAATTCAATCAAGTTTAGTTGATATTTGCCATATATATCTAAAATTTTACAAAATAACATAAATGAAACTATTATTAATTAAAATAAAATATTTTTAAACTCTAAATTTTACATTTTAAAATTCCATATCACTTAAAAATATTACAAAATAATAACAAATATTGTTAACAAAAGATATTTCAACTAAATCATAAAATAATATATATAATAGAACACAAAACATCATATTTTTAGATATACATGTTTTTAATTCACGTACAAATCGGTTTTTGTCGGGTTTATTCAGTTTGATTCTTTTTGGGTTCGGGTCGGGTTTTAGGATCTGAAAAGGGCATAACATACCTAATTCCATAAAATTTAGTTGATATTTGTCATATATATCTAAAATTTTACAAAACCCTGTAAATGAAACTATTAATAATTAACATAAAATATTTTAAAACTCTAAATTTTACATTTTAAAACTTCATATTACTTGAAAAATATTACAGAATAATAACAAATATTGTTAACAAAATATATTTCAACTAAATCATAAAATAATTTATATAAAATAGAACTCAAAAACATCATAGTTTTAGATATACATGTTTTTAAGTCGGACACAAATCGGTTCTTATCGGGTCGGGTCTATTCGGATCGGTTTTTTCGGGTCTGGATCTATCCGGGTCGGTTCTTTTCGTTCTGGTTCTTTCGGGTCAAAAAATCTAGACCCAAAAAATACTTATAAATTTTCGGTCTCATTCTGGATCGGGTATTTTTGGGTTGGTTCCGTTCGGGTTAAAATGTCCAGACCTAATTGCTACTTTTATCGGCGTCTTCTCTCTCACACAATATCACTGTAAGTAGCCGTTCAAATCTTCCAATTTAGCTACAATATAATTCACATTTATTTTTAACTTTTTGAATCCCCCGGTATATTTAGGATCTGAAAAAAACATAATATACCTAATTCCATCAAATTTAGTTGATATTTGTCATATATATCTAAAGTTTTACAAAATAACTTAAATGAAACTATTTATAAGTAAAATAAAATATTTTTAAACTCTAAATTTAACATTTTAAAGCTTCATATTACTTAAAACATATTACAAAATAATAACAAATATTGTTAACAAAGATATTTCAACTAAATCATAAAATAATATATATATATAATAGAACACAAAAACATCATAGTTTTAGATATACATGTTTTTAATTCGGGTACAAATCGGTTCTTATCGGATCTGGTCTATTCGGATCGTTTCTTATTGGGTTAGAGTCGGGTTCGAGTATTTAAGATCTGAAAATGACATAACATACCTAATTCCATCAAAATTAGACATGACATACCTAATTGGGAAATTGCCAAAAATACCATTTTCAAAGTACCACTTTTCATGTTTACACTAACCATTTTTACCCTCATCTTTGATGAATGATAAAAGACATTTATAACCTTTTGATTAACTTTGACAAAAAAAACATATAGTTAACTAATCTAAACTTCAAACATCAATTTTAAACCCTAAATCATCAACTCTAAACCCTAAACCATGAAACATCAACTCTAAACCCTAAACCATTAACCCTAAACCTTCAAATCTAAAAACTAAAACATCAACTCTAAACCCTAAACGTAAACCCTAAACCCTAAATCTAAACTTAAAACATCAACTTTAAGCCCTAAATCATCAACTCTAAACCCTAAACCATGAAACATCTAACTCTAAACCCTAAACCGCGAAACATCAACTCTAAACACTAAACCTTCAAATCTAAAACTTAAAACATCAACTTTAAACCCTAAACGTAAACCCTAAACCTTAAACCCTATATTTTTCTGAAATTCGAACCCTAAACCCTAAAACATCAACTCTACGGTTTTAGGGTTTAGAGATTAGGGTTTAGGGTTTAGAGTTGATGTTTTAGGGTTTAGGGTTAATTTCTTAGGGTTTAGGGTTTAGAGTTTACTTTTTAGGGTTTAGGATTTAGTGTTGATAGTTTAGGGTTTAGTGTTGAAGTTTAGGGTTTAGGGTTTAGAGTTGATGTTTTAGGGTTTAGAGTTGAAGGTTTAGGGTTTAGGGTTGATGTTTCAGGGTTTAGGGTTCGTATTTAAAAAAATAGGGTTTAGAATTGATGGTTTAGGGTTTAGAGTTGAGTTTTAGGGTTTAGGGTTTGAATTTAGAAATTGTATAATTCGAAAAAAAAATAAAAAAAATATTTTTTATTTTTTTAGATTTTTTATTTATTTAAATATTTAATTATTATATATATAAAGAATAATGGTATAAGAGTCTTTTGTCGTTTAATGAAGAAGATATTTTTGAAAATGTCTTTTTAGCGGTGATAAAAATGAAAAGTGGTAGCATAAAAGTGGTAAACATGTTATTTCCCCTACCTAAGTCCATCAAAATTAGTTGATATTTGTCACATATATCTAAAATTTTACAAAATAACTTAAATAAAACTATTAATAAGTAAAATAAAATATTTTTTTAATCTAAATTTTACATTTTAAAGCTTCGTATTACTTAAAAAAATATTACAAAATAATAAAAATATTGTTAACAAAAGATATTTCAACTAAATCATAAAATAATATATATAAAAATAGAACACATAAACATCATAGTTTTAGATATACATGTTTTTAATTCGGGTACAAATCGGTTCATATCGGGTCCGGTCTATACGGGTCGGTTCTTTTTGGGTTCGGGTCGTGTTCAAGTATTTAGGATATTAAAAAGACATAACATACCTAATTCCATCAAATTTAGTTGATATTTGTCATATATATCTAAAATTTTACAAAATAACTTAAATGAAATTATTGATAAGTAAAATAAAATATTTTTTAAACTCTAAATTTTACATTCTAAAGCTTCATATTACTTAAAAAATAGAGAAAATGACTAGGATAGCACTAAAATTTTTTTTGTCACAAATATAGTCTCTAAGAATAAAAATAACCAAAATAACACTTAATGTTTTATCAAAAGAGATAAATATATACTTATACCCCAATGGTAAATTAATTTAGACATTAGGGTTTAGAGTTAAGGGGTGAGATTTTGAATTTAGGATTTAGGGTTTAGGGTTTAAGGTTTAGAGTTTAGGGTTTAGGGTTTAGAGTTTAAAGGTGCGGTTTAGGGTGTAGAGTTTAGAGTTAAGGGGTCGGGTTTAGGATTTAGGGTTTAGGGTTTAGGCTTTTCAAAAGATAAAATGATATTTTAGTCGTTTTAGTTTTTGAGGATTATTTTTGTGACATAAACTTAGAAATGTGCTATTTTGGAGATTTGCCCTA
>NC_027755.1:21751431-21786072 GCF_000695525.1 Brassica oleracea var. oleracea
ATAAAATAATATATATAAAATAGAACACAAAAACATCATAGTTTTAGATATACATGTTTTGTGGAAGCCCCTTGGTCCAGTGGTGTGACCAAGGGTTCATTAATGCTTCTACACCAAGAGGTCTGAGTTTCAATTCCCGGAGAAGGCGAAATTATGCGAATTATAGGAGAAAAGACTTACAAGAGATCTGCAGCATGACACAAGGAGTACCGTCAAGCAAGGATTCCATAGGGCGGATGTAGAATCGTCGGCGTTAATCCTCATACGGCAGGTAGAATTGTCGGCTGTAGAATCGTCTGTAATATTTATCATAGTTGTAATAACATAATTATCCAGCGCTAAAAAATAGATATTCATGTTTTTAATTCGAGTATTAATCGGTTCTTATCGGATCCGGTCTATTCGGGTCGGTTCTTTTTGGGTTCGGGTCGGGTTCAGGTATTTAGGATCTGAAAAGAACATAACATACCTAATTCCATCAAATTTAGTTGATATTTGTCATATATATCTAAAAATTTTACAAAATAACTTAAATGAAACTATTAATAATTAAAATAAAATATTTTGAAACTCTAAATTTTACATTTTAAAGCTTCATATTAATTAAAAAATATTAAAAAATAATAACAAATATTAACAAAAGATATTTCAACTAAATAATAAAATAATATATATAAAATAGAACACAAAAACATCGTAGTTTTAGATATATATGTTTTTAATTTCGGGTACAAATCGGTTTTTATCGGTCCGGTCTATTCGGGTCGGTTCTTATCGGGTCCCCGGAACTTGATTTGCATTTTTGCTTTGTTTTCTCTATACAATAGATCTACTTTTAAAAAAGAAAAAGACTGGTGACTGGTGGTATCTCTTTCAACACCACAGCACCTTTGACTCACATTGATGAGAAGCTCTGTTATCAAATCCTGTATGAATACAAAATCCACAATGCTGAGGTACGATGTTCCAACTTTCATCTTGTATCCGTTCAGTCTCAGACAAGCTTCTCGAGGGTTTTGTTTGAGTGTTACAAGTAGAATTCTGAAATATTTCAGACAGACGTCTAAATGAATTTGTTTCCTCGTTTCCGTACTGGATTGGTTAATTTTATTATGTGATTCAGTTAGTGGCTATGATCGCTTTGACTTTGTCTGATTTGAGAAACCCATCACGTCAATAACGTCACGTTTATGCATGTGTGCTCAGGAATGTTTACTTACTCGGTACTTAGATCAAGTATCGGGTTTAGTTTATTGATTTTGATTATTGCTTCAGAATCATTGTAACTTTATCCATTTGGCTGTTTTTGATTGATTGCATAAGATTCGAGTCTTGAGTCAGAGTTTGAACAACATAATTGATTACTCTCTGTGTTTGATTGTTGCAGAATTATATGTACAAGTAAAAGATAGTGTTCAGGGTCAATGGGAATATCTGCAAGATTTCAACTTCAGTAATCTCGTTATTAAACTCGGGTGGATGATAGTAGTTTGATAATGAGAAGGATTTGTATTATATTGGGAATCTATAGGAGGTATGTAGCTTGTTGTGGATCTCTAGATTCTAGACTTGTATATATTTCACTTCATTATTACCGTTTAGTTTCATTGTGCTTCATTGTATGAAACAGGGGAGGAGACTTCGTTGTATGAAACAGGGGAGGAGACTGGAGAACAGGAGGAACATGTCACATTGGAGACATTGCCTGATATTGTGATCGGCTCAAGCTCCACTGATGAATACTGTGAACCGCTCAAGTTACTTCCGTTTTGAGTCAACGCTTGTCCTTGTTGGTCTCACAACACCCCTCTTGATTCTTCCGCCACTGCCTCATCCCTCGTTTGTGCTGCTTCTCATTCCTATTGGGATTGTGTGTTGCTTACGGTTCTTGATATAAAAACGTCTTCTTCTTCTAATGCAAAACATGTAACAAAGAACTTATATCTAACGAACCAAAAATGGCAGTTTTGTCTATTGTTACACAAGGTTTCAGGGCAAAAAAATTTGTATAACTATTTCATTTGTAAAACTTGTTATATGAGTACACAAATACATGAATTTGTCAATAGTAATGGTCCGAAGATGGGATCAGATGTGAAAATGGTAGGGAAAGATATACATTAGAATTCGGCCAAAAAAATCACGTACTTTGCACGAATTGCCAAAAAAAACCTGGACATATTGGCTGGTCAATAAAACACTGAACTTTTGTTGACTTTTTTAGTTTATTAAAAACTTACGATTGACTGGCCAGATTAACACACTGTTAACTGAGTTAACAGATAATTTAGACGACATTAAGTTGACGTTAATTTTGGGTGTTAAAGTATACGACGTCGTTTTATATATCTTTGTTATTAAAAATATGGGCTTCCATCGAATCGAACCCGTGCACTCGAGTTTAATGGTAAGGGTTTTTGCCACTGAACTAGTGAACTTTGCAATAGATTTACGAACAGAGTTCTTTTTATTGTCTTCGAATCCGAGTTAAATGAATCAAAAAGAAACGACGTCGTTTTCTCCTCAGATGGCTATAAACCCTAAATTCTCAAAATCATAAATCCAGAAAGAACATCGCGATTCAAACTCGATTCTCTTCAATTTCTTCCTTAAGAATCTCGATTCTCACCTTTTCTTCTTTGAGTATCGCATGATGAGTTCGGGTTGTGAGGATTCGTCTGTGAATACGATGGGTATTCGTGGTATCCCGGAGCAATGCGGCTGTGGTCGAAGAACTGAGATATACACATCAAAAACGAAGGAAAATCCAGGAAGATCTTTCTTTAGATGCCCAACGTTTCGAAATGTAAGTGTTTAATTTGACTATGGGTGCAATTGATTGTGTTTAAGAAATTGTTTGAACATAAAGCTTCAATGGCTAAGTAGTGAGAAATTGTTTGAACATAAAGATTATGTTCATGATTTGTGTCCATGATCACTTGTATAAATGGGTAGATGAAGCTGTCTACGAAGAGGTTCACGATGCATTGCCTAAAGTTGAGTGCTTTGCATCGGGTCTGAGGAAAATAAAAATGGAGATCGACAGCCTCAAAACTGTGGAGGAAGAGTTGAAAAAAGATGTCAGGAAGCTGAATGTGATCATAAAAGTGGGTTTTCTGGTGGCGTCAGTTTCTTGTCTTGTGTTGATCATGAGAAATTGGCAACTAGGAATGGGTTGTCTTTGAATTGTGATATGTCTTGTGTTGATCATGTTTGATTTGTGAAATGTGTTGTCTTTGAATAGCTACTAGGAGACTATGTTTGTGTAATTCTAATGGTTTCAGTGATTTGGACTCATGGTTTATGTAAGTCTAATGTTTTAAGACTCTGTTTATGTTATGGTTAATGTAAGACTTTGTTTACTTCATTATTGTAAATCGATCATCACACAACAAAACAGAACAAAACAGCAACCATCATCATCACACAACCATCATCATTGTTTAACAAAACAGCAAAATAAAAGAAGTACATAAACCAGAAGACACCATCATCATCACACAACAAAACATAAGCATTCCGACAGAGACAACATCATCATCACACAACAAAACAAAAGAGTAGTTCTTGTTCCAAAAGCATTTAAAATTGATCTAAGAGAACCATCTTCTCCACGCTCCTGTCTGTGATGCTTGTGAAGATTGGGGAACTTCCCATCGTGATGCTTGAGCTTGTGATGAGTGAGCTTGTGAGGATTGAGCTTGGGAGAATTGAGCTTGTGACTCTTCAAAACGTAGTCCCTGTATCATATAAATGAATTATCAATAACCTCAAAAAACTCAGACACATTACCAATAGCTAAAAAACTAAGACCCTTACCTGATATTTCCTTGGTCTGCCTCTTGGTTTCTTAGGTGGACTCGGAACAGAAGCGTTCTTACATGTATTCTTGTAGTGGCCTTCTTCTTTGCAATTAGAGCATGTCATAACTCTGTTCACACGGCTCAGCTTGGTAGTAGACCTTGTCTCATTGGCTCCCTTCTTTCTATCATGGTTTTTAGGCCTACCAGGATTGCCATTTCGATTAGGTGGTGGAATCACACCTAATCTATTGGTCTGAGGCCACTCTATCATCCCATTTACAGGACTGATCCCAACTCTTTATGTGTCTTCTTGGTGAACCTAGTCTTCCTGTCGGTAGCCATCTTAGACCTATTGTAGTTCCTAGTCATACATTGGCGCCTTATCTCCTCTGACATGTCGAGCAGAGGCTTCTTCCTAGCCTCCCTGATGGTCTTGTTGAAGGACTCACACAAGTTGTTCAGATTATCATTGCAGTAGGAGCCTATCTTGAAAAAAGCTCTAGACCAAGTCTCTGGCTTTGTCTTTATCAGAGATGCATGTGCGCCTGGATCATAGTTCTTTAGCTCGTCCATGTTGTAGTTGAACATACCAGGAGTGTAGCTCCTTGCAATGAACCAGAAGAACCTTTGTAACCTTAGATCTTTTCCACCTTTCCTCCAGTTCTCATATATATGGTGACAACACTGCCTATGCTCAACTTCTGGAAAGTATGAACTGCTTTCACTAATCCCTACAAGATCAGAAACAAAAAAAAATCAGAAACAAGAATCAAACATTCACAGAAAATCATGAAAACAAAGTGTTTACCTTTTGTTTGTCAGACATTATAACAAAGCTTTTCCCATCTTCCAATCCCAAATCCAAGGCCAAACGCTTCACAAACCAATCTCAGTTTGTATCATTCTCTATCTCCACTACAGCCCAAGCAATAGGGACAATCCTATTGTCTCCATCTCTTCTGACAGCAGCCAACAACTGTCCCCCTGTGATCTTAGGATTCAGCCTTAACCTCTCAGCAAATAGACTTGCAATTGCTGACCTCTTAAGTATCCTGGAATGCCCTGTCTTCTCACACTTATGGTCATTGACGTATGTCTTTACCATCAACTTATGTTTCCTCTTATCATAAGAACAGTAAACCATCCAGGGACATGGATCCTCATAATCTCTCATCTCAGCAGCACATTTTGCACCCATCTTCAAGCTACTGGATCTGTAGTACTTGATGTTGTATCTGGTTTTGAGGGTATACCTGAGACAAGTATGCTTGAAGTCCTCAGCATCTGAAAATGTCTTGCCAAGCTGAAGGAGCTCCTCTGGAACAATGTCTGCTCTGTAAGCTTGCGCAAGTATCATCTCCTCTTCATTCTCATCATCTGATGACACATGATCAGGGATTTTATCATCATCCTATGCATCATCATCCCCTTCGTCTTCATCAACCTCACAGTCATCATTTCTTGCTTCATCACCAAACAGTACACCCAAATCTCTACAGTTTTCTTCCTCAATGCCAGCAATACCATTTTCATTCTCTAATTCAAGCCTACTATCTTCTAATTCTCGCCTACAATCATCTTCTATATTTCCAAATTCCTCTTCTTCACTTGGAGGATTCATCTCATTTGTCTCCCTCTGGAGACATTCTTCTCTGTCATCACCATCTACCTGATTCTTCTTCGAGTTTTCAGGAGGAGACACAGTTGACCCACCAGTAACCTTCTGCTTCTTCGATTGTCTAGGAGACGGAGTTGAACCACCATATGGTGTCCCACACCTCGTAACCTTCTCCGGAGATGACACAGGCGACCCATATTGTGTCCCACGCCTCTGTAGATGCCAACATCGATATCCCTTCAACTCTTTTACTCTTCCTCGATCTCTCTGGCGATGACAAACTCACAGAAGCACCGCGTTTTCCACCCTTCTTCGCCGATCTCTTTGGTTCAGACACACTCCCATCACCACCTTTTCCACCCTTCTTCGACTGTTGAACCACTTCTTCACTCCCACCACCATTTCCATCCTTGTTCGACTGTTGAACCGCTTCTTCACTCCCGTAATCGAAAGTCCTCAACGCTCCTCCCCAAATCATTACCTCCCTTCCATTCCTTGTGAACTTCGTCTTTATCATCTCCTCACACCACGAGACTACAGAGCCTTAGGTTTTTCACAGAGAAAAATCCCCAAATCGATTTGGGTTTCTGAGAAATTAGGGTTACGTTTTGTTTTATTTCAATCATCCACATTTTTTGATCAATAAAAAGAAATATGTATGGTAATCTTCTGAAAAGTCCACTAGCTCAGTGGCAAAAAACCCCTAAGGACCACGAGTGCAGGAGTTCGAGTCCAACCAACAACAATTTTAATTAAACAAAACGACGTCGTCTTGAGATTTTGTCTTAAACAAAACAACTGGATGAAACGACGTCGTTTCACTAAATGACAGTATTTAACGGTGAGTTAACATTGTGTTAATCTGGTCTGTCAATCGTAAGTTTCTTAATAAACTAAAAAAGTCAACAAAAATTCAGAGTTTTATTGGCCAGACTCGAATACAAGTTTCTTTTGGCAATTCGTGCAAAGTTCGTGATTTTTTTGGCCGAATTCTCATTCAAGATCATAAGAGACTTAAAGTCAGAGACTGACTTACGCAATGACTCTGCCTCTTTATTTCAGGAAAAAGGTAGTGGGCTTTTACTAAACTCCTCAACAGCACAGAACACTACAATCTCAAGGCCCACTAAAGGCCCAGAATGTAGGACGTAACAGAGTCGGCGTCTCGGCAGCAACCCTGGTTCTCTTTGCATTATAAGTTTATAACAAAGAAACCTGTTTAGAATCTACGAAGAACCTCATAGCATATTTTTATTCTTCGTGATATTGACCAAATTCCTCTGTTAATTGATTCCATAGGATCGAATCTCAGGGAATGGGGATCGCGTCATCCATCCAATTTCCGCCGGCAAAACCGGAGCAAGAGAAACCGGAAGATTTCAGTGATTGGCCATATCCGATGACAGCTAATGCAGAGTTGTTGATAAAGAACATCCATGGCTTGTTCCCACCGAGAGCGGGAGAATCATCAACTGATGAAGCCGTAGAAGCTAGGTATTTCGAGTTCTTGAGAGGAGGCTGTTGCAAAGATGTGGTTAAGGCTCTGGAAGATTGTGAAGGACCTCGTAGCACTAAGTGTAAGGAGATCGCTGGGATGCTGTTCAATTGTATGTATTCTCACCCTGATTACTATCAACCGGTTATTGCTGTGTTTGAAGCTTCTGTCGAACAGTTAGACAAGGACCTTAAGGTCTTTCGTGCAAAGAAACAAAGAGAGGAGAGCTTTGAGAAAGCTAATCTCTTTAAGGGCTTTAAGAGATTCTAGGGGATGTTTTTTTTCTTCTTAATATTGGATTTCAATACTTGTTTTGTTTGTTAATATTGCTTCAGAAACATAACAGAGATCAATTAAGCTCAAACCAAAACATTAATCAACTTTGTCATTCTTATCAGCCTCCATACATGGCCATATGATATTGTTTACCCTTTTTAATGTATATTTGACCTTATCTAATAACACATCAACTCCAAGAAAACCATCTATAAGAGGAAAAAACTATGGACTTTCATTTGTAACTGTCTATATGAGAACGTAGCTGGCGCTTTTGTATTGAAGGGCCTTTTAGTAGTGTGTCATATGTACATGTGAGGACCGGATGACTGCGAAACCAATTTCTCTCAACTTGGTGATGGTCTTAAGAGATGTGGGTTCACCATCACTTGTCTAATAGTTTCCTTGGAATTGCTTGCATTCGTCTCCTGTTTTTAGGATTCCACTAGAGCACCCATCTGGTGACCCAAAAATTGAAAAAGATCCACAAATTTGAATGTACAGAGAATGATGTAACTTGTGAGAGCTAATGGAGAATTGTTGATAAAGAACATGCATGGCCTATTCGCGGGAGAATCATCAACTGATGAAGAAGCCGCAGAAGCTAGGTATTTCGAGTTCATGAGAAGAGGCGGCTGCAAAGATGTTGTTAAAGCTCTGGAGCATTTTGAAGGACCTCGTAGCACCAAGTGTAAGCAAATCATGGGGATGCTGTTCAATTGCATGTATTCTCACCCTGATTACTATCAGCCGGTTATCGCTGAGTTTGAAGTGTTTTACAAACAGTAAGACAAGGACCTCGAGGTCTTTCGTGCCAATAAACAAAGAGACGAGAGCTTTGAGAAAGCTCAGCTTTTTAAGGGCTTTAAGAGATTCTAGGGGATATTTTTTTAAATAATGGATTTCAATAGTAGCATAATAGTTTTCTTTGTTAATTTTGTTGATGCCCATGAATGTTCTTTAGCTATTTCCTCACTTGAATATGATATGTTGCTTCTGAAACATAAAAGGTTTAGACCTTTATTAATAATTTACATCTTTGTTCTTTCACTTTGTGCTTAAGATTTATACTAGAATTTGTTTTACCACTACAGTTTGATATGACTAACCCAAAATTATTTCATATCACATTTTGTGAAACATTAGTCAACTTTGTCAATCTTATCAGCCTCCATAAATGACCATATGATATTGTTTACCCTTTTTAATGTATATTTGACCTTTATCTAATAAGACATCAAAGCCAGGAAAACTATCTATAAGAGAGAAAAAAACTATGGACTCTCATTTGTAACTATCTATATGAGAACGTAGCAGTCGCTTTCGTATTGAAGGGCCTTTTAGTAGTGTGTCATATGTTGTAACATGTGAGGACCGGTTGGCTGCGAAACCAACTGCTCTGAACTTGGTGATGGTCTTGAGAGATGGTTTTGACCGTTTGGGTTCACCATCACATTGCTTGCATTCATCTCCGGTGTTGAGGATTCTACTAAAGCACACACCTGGTGACCCAAAAATGAAAAGATCCATAAATTTGACTGTACATAGATTTTTAGAAAAAGAAGAAACACTGAGAATAGAGGTGTTAGTTCCTAAAACTCTGATGGATCTACATGTGTTGGTTAAGATCTCAACGAACGAACACCGGTTTAACGTTTGTCAATTGGGTAACAAATTTTATCCTCTAAGTAGTTTTTCTTTCTATATTAACTAGAGGGTTTTTCCGGGTTACACCCGGATTTTTCCGTATAATATTATTAAATTGAATCAAACTTGTTTTTTTTAGTATTGAGATGGTTTTTTTCTGGTGAGATTGTATTGTAACTCTTTTTATATGTACAGAGTAATGCATCTCTTTTTAAAAGGATGGTTATGGTTGAAGTTCTTGATTCAACTGTTGTTATATTATTTTGGTAAATGGTGCTAAACGCAAAACTTATAGGAATGTGTGCTTACATATACAGTTACTTGTATTACTCAAAAATATTTAAACCATCGGAAAGCAAAAAACAGGTACATCTTCAGTACTCTGCTCCAGACTATATAGTAACTACCTCTATGACCATAATATTCATATAATAAGTAACTTACAAGGATTGAGGAAGCAGCAAGGCAGCTCTTTCTCTAGGATATCTGCGGTAATAGTTCCCGAAGTAAAGAAACGTAGCATAGTACCACAAAGGTGTGAAGACAAACCCCAGAAGAAAGAAATCAGCGTTGGTCTTTTAGACCGATAAAAAACGGAATAAACAAAGAGAGTACATAAGCTACTCACAAGAGCCATCCGAGTCCACAACCAAAGCAAGAAAGAGGGTTGTCAAATACTCCAGTTTCCATGTCGTCTGCATCTTGATAGCTGCATATCTCCTCTTTCCACAACCGATCGCTTCTAGTAAAAACAGAGACGCATTATCTCTTCTTAGTTCATGGTCAGTATATGTTGAAATCTTATAATTATTCTAATTTGTCAAGCACTTGTAAGCAACTGTAACACCCATTATATACTCAAGCATTTAAAGAAATATTTTGACTACATCACTGATCCCATTCTTATACGTATTGTTAGGTGAATTTACACTGGACTTTTTTTGGATCTAGACAATAATACCATACAAAAAAACTACGGTCTTTTACACTACAACAGTTTGTTAGAGGATCCGGAAGGTCTTTTACCAAAAAACTACGGTCTTTTACCATCCAAACCCATATGTGATTTTACAATAAGATCATATATTAGTCACATTCGTGAAAGAGTGATGGACCTAACAAAAAATCAGTTCGCTGCTAAACTAATACAACCTTCTACGTCCTCTTGCTCCAGTTGTGTCATCTGTAAAACCCATAGATAGGGAGACCTCTTCCTATAGGTTCTTCATCACCTGGTAGCAAAGGAACCTCCTTCTGAAGCATCAAGAGTTGGTAGATGAGGTTTGGGAAGATCAGGTTTGTATCCCAGTCTGTTTGGTGTGTCATCTCGATCACTTGGTCATCTTAATTGGCTTGCGATTGGCAACAGCATAAAGAACACATAGTCGGTTTTTCATCATTGTGTCATGGTCAGGACCTATTATATACTCAAGCATTTAAAGAAATATTTTGACTACATCACCGATCCCATTCTTATACGTATTGTTAGGTGAATTTACTCTGGACTTTTTTTGGATCTAGAAAATAATACCATACCAAAAAACTATGGTCTTTTACACTACAACAGTTTGTTAGAGGATCCGGAAGGTCTTTTACCAAAAACCTACGGTCTTTTACCATCCAAACCCATATGTGATTTTACAAAAAGATCATATATTAGTCACATTCGTGAAAGAGTGATGGACCTAACAAAAAATCAGTTCGCTGCTAAACTAATACAGCCTTCTACGTCCTCTTGTTCCAGTTGTGTCATCTGTAAAACCCATAGATAGGGAGACCTCTTCCTATAGGTTCTTCATTACCTGGTAGCAAAGGAACCTCCTTCTGAAGCATCAAGAGTTGGTAGATGAGGTTTGGGAAGATCAGGTTTGTGTCCCAGTCTGTTTGGTGGGTCATCTCGATCACTTGGTCATCTTAATTGGCTTGCGACTGGCAACATCATAAAGAACACGTAGTCGGTTTTTCATCATTGTGTCAGGGTCAGGACCTATTATATACTCAAGCATTTAAATAAATATTTTGACTACATCACTGATCCCATTCTTATACGTATTGTTAGGTGAATTTACTCTGGAATTTTTTTGGATCTAGACAATAATACCATACCAACACCACGTAGTCGGTTTTTCATCATTGTGTCAGGGTCAGGACCTGGAAGCCAGTTCAGTTCACAAACGCGGTATAGAACTTGAAAAGGATTGATTAAAGAGTTGAGACTGAACCCCGTCCATCCGGAGCATTGGCCTCCATTGAGGTGTGAGATGGCTTGCTTCAGAACAACTTCTCTCCACCCAAAAGAGTGCTTAACAGATGGTGTCATCATCAATTGGTTGATCACAGAAGGGGTAAAGCGGTACACATGTCCCCGAATGAGAGCACCTTCATCATTGAAGGGTTTGTTTGAGATAAACTCTCTAACAACTGTGGGGAAGAACAGATGCACATGCATCACAGTGTAAGACCATCCTATGCTATTGATAACCCTAAACGCATCATCTAAAGAAGGGTCCTTAGGATCTAAAGAACCCTGAAGCGCAAAGCCTCGGAGAGGAAGATAGAGGTACCCGATAGCGGCTTCGTGATTATGATGACGGCGAGAAGGACCTCCGATGGCCGGAACAGTACTGGAGAACAACCGTAGGCTTCTTTGGAGGCTCTCATCGAACGATTTGAACGGAACTTGAGGTCGGTACTGATGGCGTTCTCCGAATGAGTAATCGATCTCACTGAACCTCCGACGTCTTGTTCGATCAGTAGGGGAATGTCTCGGTTCTGTCATGGCGGTGAGTTGTGATGTGATCGCAATCGAGAGATGGAGGACGAAGGTTCCCGACTTTCCCTCGTTAAGAGGAAGGTGAAGCACTCAAACTTCCCAATTGAAATCAGAAACATTTGGGTCGTTTTCATATAAAATTGCAATTGGCCTGACCCGAGATTTAGTTGGGTTTTGGATTATTATGGTTTACTTTATTTTGATTTAATAATGGTCCAGCCCATTTCCATAATTTAAATTAAAATCATCTAATTACGTGATACGAATTATATTATATGTTTTTGTAGTTTATTTTCTTAATTCTGGAAATAACAAAATCATAAACATTCATTTTACAATTTTTTAGTTAAGTTTTATAAGGCTGGAACAATTATATGCATCTAGATAATTCCATAAAAATATCATTAAAAGTTAAGATTTCTAAAGAATGATATTAAAATATTCTATGAGTAGTATCTGTCATCTTGCTTAACTTATATAATAGTGTCTTTATATAGTTGCAACTAAAATTATTTGTTGTAGAACTATGGTAATTAAAGATGAGGAATACGGAGAATAGTTTATTTATATATTTGTAAATTATACATAAATTAATTAAATAGTAATGTTTTTTTAAAACGTACGTGACTAAATTAATAATCTCCATATCCCCTATATATTGTTTGAGAAGCATTACAACTTTTTTTTGTAACCACATGTCATCAATAGAATGATTCTTAGAATCATTCGAGAAATATGTTGTTCCATCTAATTATATAATAAGCTTTTTATTAAACTAACAATAAATTCATCATTAATGTATTTTATTATTTTCTTAAATAAAATTTACGGAATTGCCTAATGTGGCTAAAGTATATATGGCAATTAATGATTTTGAATAATAAAGATTTGATAAAAAAATAGTGTATCTTCTATCATATTTGTTTAATTTTAAACTATTAAATAAATTAAACAACCACAATAACCATATAATAAAAATTTAGATTTTTATTTATATGTTATATTTTCAATTTTTACAAACGGCTATAAATTACTAAAACTGTTAAGAGTCTCACATTCAAATTTTATGATCCATGGTTTGAAAATTTTGTTATGACAAAATACAAATGATTACAAAAATTATATAAGTAAAAAGTCTAATTTAATTAATTAGTAAGATTAATATATATATATCCTTTTAAATCAAACTATAAACCATAGAAAATATTATATTTTAGTTTCAAAATTTACTTTGAACAATTTTTTTGATAAAAGTTTTGATTTAATAGACATTAATATTAAAAATATATTAAGATATATTATCTATGTTAGTATCATTTAAATTTAATTACATATCCTATCAAATATAAAAAAAAAATTGGATTAATAAAATTGTTTTATATGTTCGCATCAATTTAATTATATATTTAATAGTTACTGAACTTTAATTATTTAATATATATTAATTATTTCATAATATGTAAAAATATTTAATACATAAAATAATTTTTATATATAATGTTGATCCCGCGCAAGGCGCAGGTCTTAACCTAGTGTATAAATTTTGTATAAACACATAAAAACTCTACTGGTGTTTTCATTATAAACTTATAAATGACAACTACCTTAAGATATTATATTTGGAATAAATATTAAATATTACAAAACTATTATAGTTTTTTTTTTTAAATGGACATACTCCGCACTACATATTCGTTACGCCATAAACAAAATTATAAACAACATACCTCCAAGTTAAAACATAGGAAGCCGGTGCCGAGCAAGTCGTTGGCTTCACTTACGATGGGCCAAAGGTTACTAATACGAACTGCTATTGGGGTTGGTGATATTTTTTGAACATGTCTGTTAGTAAATCCACTAATGCGAAAAGGTCGTCGTATCCATGGGTTTCTGTAGATGCACACATGTGTGTATAATCTTATCTCAGTAGATCATTGTTTAAAAATGGAGAGCGCTTATGAGAGAGATTATATTACCTCTTCAATGGTGAACTACTCTTCAAGGATGTCATGATGGAGACGACTCGTTTCCTCGCCGAACGCGTGAACGTGATGTTTGTCTAATGGCAAGAAGTTGAGTTTAAGGGTTTTGTTAATTAGATGAGTAAACCTCGTGGTAGCCATACGGACAATATGAGTCACGAATATGGAAAGTTAATATTGTAATTTTAGCAGCATATATAATTGTGAGAATTAAGGGAAACAAAAAAAAATTAAATCTGGAGAAATAGCAATGGCTGATCAGCGTTTTAAAATCGAAGGTTTAATCACTCAAGGTGATACTTGTGGTGGTGGTGGTCTCCGCATGAAAATAAACTATGCTAATCTTCATATAATATTAAAAGATCATAATAGAATAAGTAATTTCCTTAAATAGATAAGTAAAACCATAAGTCAAAAACTTGATTCAAATAACATAAAAGGACAAAGGTTTGAAGTTTGAAGTTTGAAATGAAAAGAAGACAAAGTCATTAAGGAAAACATAATTAAAAACATTATTTGAATGCAGCAAAAACTATCACTGCACAGGAGGATAATCTGAAGCCATATTAGCCACTCTTGGAACGCTTGGTTTCGTCTGACTCAAGAATCTCAGAGGCTTTTGTAGCCCTATCAACAACAGCATCTTCAAAGCCAAATTTATCACCCCCAGTCTTCGAAATACCATCAGATGATGCTGGAATGGAACTTCTGGTGGGAGTATCTTTGTGACAGTAATGGTCTGAGTCTTGCCTGTCAAATTATGATCCGAGACTTTCACAATGAATTTGTGTGTCTGCCCTATTGTATCAAGCAATGCTTGCGGCACCGACACGCAAGCGTCAACTCCTACGCCTTCATTAGTCTACCATTCAAGAAAAATATAAATGAGATCAAATAATACGGGTCTATGTATAGAGAGGTCGGAAGTTACCTCAAAGTAATTAGCAACTAACTCTTGAGCATGTTTCCCAGTCAACTCCTTGCCAGCATCACCAAGAATGACAAAACTGCTTGCTCACTCTTATCATAAACAGAAATCCTCGTGAGGTATCTGCAATGAAAGAAGATTAGCTATTAGCGCTGCCAAAACTTAGACGTAACTATGAGCACGACACTTACTGAGCAACGCCTGTGACTTCTCTTATCACACACTTCTTATTGTTACAAATCAAGGAGGTATGCCCTTTGACTGCCTTACTATTACATCCACCGCAGGAAATGTAATACCAAGCAGAACCCTGGACAACATCATCTATAATTGCAGTGCATTCAAACCAAGCAACCTTCATTGTGGAAAAAATAAGCTTCAGTAAATTACCAAGCGTATGGAAACGAATGTAAAGAAGCAGAACAACTCTCGTACCTTAAAAGCTTCCCGCCTGATGTATGAGAATAGCTCCTCAAGTGTCACTGGCTCAGGCTTAGTGACAACCTCAGCAGCAATCTTATTAGCAATTTCAGAGTTGGAGCTCAACCTGAAAAAGCGGAAGCCCAAAATATGTTAGAGCTGAAGTCGCAAAATTTGATTGAAAAATAACTGAATACACAAATGTCTACCACTCAAGATAGTCCTTGCTAAGCTGGACATCAGCATCCATGAACACTCGAGACGATGACATAGTAGTGAGAGCAAGTGTTCCTGACCATAACAGATGAACCAATGTGACTATACATACCAAGCTTTACCACTGTCTCATCTAATTATAGTATAATTCCCTAACAGTTATCATCTACCATAGATAAGTTATGAAATTGAGCATGATTTTTATAAGAGATATGCTGACCTCCAAGATGTTTAGGGTTAACTGTAGTGACCAACAGAACGCTCGGCGTGCTTCCATACAATTTGAATTTCTGGCAGAAGTCGGTTGCAGCCTTATCCCATAAGTAGAGCTTCATCACTGGTTCGCTACACAAGGTGGATTATGTGTTAAGGACAACACACAATGACTGCGACTAACAAATGGATAAACTTACTCATGTGTCTGAACATGAACACATAGATGACGCTTCTCTGCTATGTCAATCTCGTCAAGAACAGTATGTTCAGTGACAGTCTGCCCATTCACCAGCTTCATGTGACCAACATAATCTGAAAGAGAATAATTTAAATCCGCAAACATCAAACTTATACTACAATAATAAATCCAACGGGTCTATAAATTGTTCATCAAATGTTCAAATAGAAAAAATACACTAAATAGATAGCAAAATTATAACCTAAAGAACTAAGCGTAAACACTGACATAGTTCAACATGGCCTACTATAAAGATCACCCTTGGAGTCACAGTTGGCCTTAAACTCTTCATAGCTGTGGAACCTGAACCTATCTTCTGGAATTAGAACTGGAGGGTTCTCAAGAACATTTAAAGCAGAATTCCAGGTGAATGAGACGGTGGCGCTATGATCAGCAACTCGATACTGAACCTTGCTTCTGGATCCAAAAAAGTTGCTCAACTTATAGACGGAACCAGCTATCAGTTTATATGTCCCTACACGCCCGGCTGGAACAAAACCTTGAATGACAGTTCCTTGTAACAAAATCAAATTATCGATTAATATAAATACTTTCTCAATCGAGCAATATCAAAGCAAGAGCCAAAAGTTTTAAGATCCGTAGACAAACCTCTTCGTCGATAAGGAGCATCTCTTGTCCAATGAGGATCTTAATCTTTGGATTTCGAGCCTCCCAGAAGTGAATCAAACGAAACATCAACTCAGCTTCGCGTGGGCCGAGCGAAACATCTCTGAACAACATCACTTGATCACCATGCGCGGAGGGGAGAGCGGTAATAGCGTTTGGGTTCATCGGGTTGGCAGATGAAACATCAGTCTTCTCGTTAGGTTTCATCACAATCGCGGAAGAAGTAGTGGACTTCCCATTTGGTTTCGCAGTCGTGGAGGAGGCGACGGTCTTCTTGATGGGCTTGCGATCGCTAGAGACGGTAGAGTTGCCGGTGGGTTCCATCGGGATGAGTAAATGAGAGAATCTTATGAACTTTGATGGAGACATAAGCTAGGAAAAGAGATTTATATATAGAAAAAATATAGAAGAAGATGAAAGGAATCCATTGAATGAGTTCAATCTCAGGTTTGATTAGAGCAGTTAGTAGTGAAATTACTCGTCGAAACGAATCTGGATAGGAGAGAAATGGAAGAGGTGGAAGTCGAAAGGTGGGCGACGAACGAAATTAGGTTTACGACATACATCGCGTAACACATCTGGCCATCAGTTGCGCAATCTGGGCTTTAGACTTCAGAACAGACAGGCCGAAAACACCGGAGGCCCAAACCAAAGTAACTCATTAATGACGTGGAAGATTACTGCATTCTTACTGGCTGATTTTCTGATCCGACGTGGCATAGCTCAGAGGGCTTGATTTGTTACTTTTAGTATCGTAAGATTTACCAATTTGCTCACATAGTATATATTAACTATTGAACCAAATGTTTGAAAGTGGACATAATTGATCTTTGATTAACTTGTTATGTCTATTATAGGTAATGTACGAGAAAAACATGCATGAATTCTTGAACTAGCTAAGAATTTGTTGGAAAGAAAAGAAGCAAAGTTGCCAATAATATGTAATAAATCTTTACTCAATCAACTAACATTCACAATCAAAATTAATATTAGTGATTTAGCTATCATTTTTAATAAAAACATCACTAATGATAGATTGTAGCATCAAGATAAATATTAATGAGTAGGCATGATGGACAACTGATACTTATAGAAATAAATTAATTTACTTTTTGTATTGTCTACGAGTAAAGTATTACATATTATGGAGAGTGGAAACACAACTATTGTTTGTTCGTCTTCAATTTTCATTTGTTATAAACTTTCAATCTTCAAGAGAAGGTAAAAACTAATATTACAAAGAGAAATAAACAAAAACCCATTAAGATGGAATAATAATAATTAGAAAATCCAACTATTGAAAAATGAACTTCGATCTATTTGTTTGCCTATAAATTTTATATATAATATATAATACATAGAATTGGACTTGACTCTTTATGACTTCAATCTTAATGTATGATATAATATATATGTCAACTCCTAAAATCTAGAAAAGAAAACGTTGAGTAATGTTACCATAAGTAATTCTGTTTGTTTTCATATTTTTTTCATGTCTTCTTTGAGTGTTACAAATAATATTCTGAAATGCTTCAGAGATCTGTCGGTTTATTTGAAGCCTTTCTATATGTAAAGTAGAATTGAATATTTCAGACTTTCACATTTGTCAGTTTTTTTAAAGCCTTCTAATGGTAGTTTTGTTTTGCCTTCGCTGATAACGTCTAAATGAATTTAGTGGTGAGTATTGCAGGTGCTGTTTCGTGAGAATGCCAAAGTGGATGACTTTATCCATGTCATTGAAGGCAACCGCAAATATATTAAGTGTGTTTATGTCTACAACAAGATAGATGTTGTTGGAATTGATGATGTGGACGCCCAGCAAAATTCCATTGTTATTAGCTGCAATCTTAAGGCAAGGATGGCAAATGCTAAAACTCGAATTCGGTCCTGTTTTATTTTCCTTGTGCATTCTGATCCCTCACTGGTCTAACGGTGAATGACTGTTGCTTGAAACAGCTTAACTTAGACAGACTACTTGCAAGGATGTGGGACGAAATGGGCCTTGTAAGAGTTTACTCGAAGCCTCAAGGCCAGCAACCAGATTTCGACGAGCCTTTTGTCCTCTCATCTGTAAGTGTTCTTTCCCCTTCGTTCATATCAGTGATATCAATCTTGGATTACTTATCTGATTCATCAGGATCGAGGTGGATGCACGGTTGAAGACTTCTGTAACCACGTCCACAGAACTCTGGTGAAGGATATGAAGTATGCCCTTGTGTGGGGCACAAGCGCAAGGCACAATCCTCAAAATTGTGGTCTTTCTCAGCATCTTGAAGACGAAGATGTTGTTCAGGTTGTCAAGAAAAAGGTACACAAAAGGGAAATATTCCCATCAACACAGACTAATGACTCAAGTTTATATAATATAAATCTCTAAACCATGATGATGAGACTATATCTAAACTTATACTGTTGATTTTGGAATCTGTAGGAGAGAGAAGAAGGAGGAAGAGGCAGGTTCAAGTCGCACTCAAATGCCCCTGCTAGAATTGCAGACAGAGAGAAGAAAGCTCCTCTTAAGCAATAAACTCAGTTGATGAATGATCCCCATACACACTTCTTCACCATCCTAGTCATGGATGGTTTCAGCTGAGAAAGATTTTACTTTTTGTATCTGAATCACTAGGTGTTTTCCTGCACCATGTGTAGTAATTTTTTTTTTAAATCTAACTTATATTTAAAAATAAATTTTATTAAATTTTATAGATTTTACTTTTTTTTTACTAATATTTTCTTACTAATATTTATTATAGATTTGATATATATTAAATCTATTTGTATAAAACTAATAAAAATAATATAAAATTGTATAATTTTTCAAATATTTAATCTAAACAATATTTATAAAATTTGTATATATATAAGACTAATCTGGAAACTTTTAGTAATATTTAAAATCGAAACTTTTAGTAATACAAATTGTATAAGTTTACAAAATAATAATATTTCGAAATTTGAAATGTTATATATGAATATATTTATTTTATAGATGATGTATGAATTACTACCATATTTTAAAAAAGTTTACCAAAAACAAATATCAATATTAAATATAATATATGAATTTTTATCATATTCTAATAAGTTTGCCAAAAATATAAATCAACATTAAATAAAATTATCTATGTCATATTTTTTCGGAAGCCATGTCATCAATTTCAGTAGTCATGTCATATTTGTTTTGTGAAATTCATTGCAGAAATTACATGTGGTAAAATCACTTCGTAAATATAGTCCAGAAGATTGTTGATTTCTCACAATATTTACATTTTTTAAAATCAGATGATATGTTGTATCTGAATCATTGTTGTATTGTCCCGCAATATAAGTTTTCGAACCATTTTACTTTTTGAAGAATACAATCAATTCTTATGTATTTTTCACAATTTTTTTTGACAAGTCTGCCTAGAAAAATGAAATAAAATAAAATATTGTCTTTAAAGTTTTCATTTTTTAAAAGAGAAATGATTAAAAATGTGTGTAGGTAGACAAATGATCTCAAATAAAGTCTTACAGTGATGTACATGATCTTTGTGTTGTATGATATTATGGATTATTTTTGTTTGTATCAGAAATAAACACTTTACATAGATTTCTTTTTTTGACGTAAACATGTTATCTCATGGTTCTTGATTGTTATTATTGATTCAGAGAATGTTTTGTGAATCAAAACTTTAAACTACTTGAATCAAAATCTTACACTAGAGAATGTTAGACCGAAAGAAAAGTTAAATCGCAGTCATGGATGGTTTCAGCTGAGAAAGATGTATCTGAATTATTGTTGCATTTTCTCACAATATAAGTTTACAAAACAATTTTACTTTTGAAGAATACAATAAGTTCCTATGTACCATTATTTCACAAGTATGTTTTTGTTTTATTGACAAGTTTGCCTAGAGAAACGAAATGAAATACTGTCTTTGAAGTTACCATTTTTTAAAGAAAAATGATTAGAAATGTGTGTACTTAGACATATGATCTCAAATAAAGTCTTACAATGACTTACATGATCTTCGTGTTGTATGATATTCTGAACTATTTTTGTTTGTGTCAGAAACAAACTCTCATAGATTTCTTTTCTGACATAAACATGTTATCTCATGGTTCTTAATTGTTATTATTCAAGGAATGTTTTGTGAATCGAAAATTTTAAACTACTTGAACCAAATCTTACGGAAGATAATATTACACTGAAAGAAAAGTTAAATTGTAGTCATGGATGATTTCAGCTGAGAAAGATGTACTATGATGTATTTGAATCATTGTTGACTTCTCTGAACGTAGTCTTCTTATTCCATATTATACACAAATGAAGAAAAAAAATCCATTTTTACAATTGTACTTGCCATTGATCAAGAAACCAAAAAAGAAAGTGGACTTCAAAGAAACGTGGTGGCTTCGAGGAACGGGAACAGGAGGTTCGGCGGGGATCGTGTTGTGCGGAGGATTCAACTGCGGAAACGGGAGGCATCACATCAGCCTCGGCCAGGGTGGTGTGGTGCGGTGGCATCGCCTGATCTATCTTCTCCTTCACGTTGTAGTCCCTCTTGAAAAGTCGCTGGAACCATGTATGTGCAACTGGAACCGGACTAGCGTTGGAGTTAACGACCGCTGTAGACTATGATGGCTCTTTCTCTTTCTCTTTACTTCTTCTTTCTGATTCTGCCCAAAAAATCTATGGCAATTTCAATCCCTGTTTTCACTCTCATACCCATTCTCGACATCTTGCGAAATTTTGAAGATAGCGAAAGACCTTTCTTGGTTCCCAAGGGAAGAAAGAGCGCTCTCGGTTTATTATATAGCCGTTCAAATGACGCAACACCAAACCACTGCGTTTCGCTGCTTCACAAAGAATCCGATTGGAATGGGCTTTATGTCTAAATGGGCTCATACCACTAATTCTTACTATTTTGGGATTAATAATTTGCACCTTTACCTGATTACTACATGGTTACCAATCAGACGATCAGTACTGTAGATACCACTATTTTATTCTTTTCTTACTGGGTGATCTTTATAGTTTTCTATGCTGTTATTTGCTCCTTTTTTGTAACGTTAGCTTGTCATTTTTGGACTAAAATCTATTTACTTTGTGACCAATTGTACTGTTGTATGCTGCTTGTACCTGAAGTAGAGTTTCAAATATTTTTGTCACTGCTGTTTCTCTCACTGATTCAGAGAATGTTCTGTGAATAAAAAAATATAAGCTACTTGAGTTAAAATCTTACACTACAGGAAAGAAAATTAAATGTTATTTTTGTCAAAACAATTTGGTATAGCAAAAAGAAACAAGAGAATGCAACTTAATAGCCTATTGCTACTAGTATATATACCACAACATAGTGATGAACTCCAAAGCCTCAAACTCTATGCTTCTTCTTTTGTTCCGTCAAACCTCAATTCAAAGCCACAATCTTTCCCTCAGAACCTGCAACAAAACAAATCTTGAAAATATCAGACACCAAAACGTCCTTGAGATTTATAGAGATGAAAGAACACTGAGAATAGGTGTTAGTTCATTACATTCTTTGTGCAACTCTTCTGCTAGCAGTAGAATCAACTCCGCTTGTTCCGCCAGTTCTATCATCCTATCTCTGTCTTCTACGGCTGCATTGAGCAACTCTAATTTTTCGTCCACCTCCACGAACTTAAACGCTGCGGTTCCTGCAGCGTGATCAACCTTCTCCTGCGAAACCGCGAGTCCTTGACTGTTCGCCTGCCGAGGTTTCACATTCACCTCTTTTGGTCTCGCTACAAGTGGCGTTCTCATCGCCATGAAGCTATGATTATTCATCTTGTAGAAGTTCTGCGTCTGTCGTGTGTATTGTCGCATTGTTGAAGAACCAAACACACAGAAAAGGCAAACAGAAATCAACACAGATGGGAAAAAAAAAATGCTCTTGTTCAAAGCAAGGCTTTCAAGACTTACTCCTGATTTTAACTGGCTAACCTTTTCAAGTTTGCCCTGAGAAGCAAGCCTCCTCAATCTTGAACCGAGGATCCTTTTAAAGTTCGGTGGCACTTCATGTCCTTTTTGCTATACACATAACAGACCATTATCATGAGCTTGATCGTTACATTGGTACAGGTTAGCTGCTAAGACAATAATAACGAATAACCTAACGGAGCTATGATAATCTTTTCTAAGATAACCATAATGGAATGCAATAACTAGGATCAACTATAACAACAAAGAACAGTTAAGTAGTTATATAATTATTTTCTTAAGATGAGAATGAAGGATTGGTTTTAGCTACTTTTACAAATCAAAAGATTTCAACAACTTGAGTCAGCGACAAATGCAGGATAAAGAGAGCGGAAAAAAATATGACTAACCACGATGAAGTTGTAAATTGCAGTGACATCAGATCCATTAGCATCCGTCAACGATGAAAGAGCTTCGAATATCATCCCATCATACCTTAACAAAATATTAATTTACAGGCAGTTAAGAATCAACAAAGGATTAAGTGGTTGGCTGAGAGAAAATAAAGAAAAAAACAAAACCTGGGAGCATTCTTTGCATCAGCCATAAAGTTACAACTATCATCAATGCTCAAATCAGATCCACTACGAGGAAGGGGAGGAACTGGAGAATGGTTGGAACTAGGAGATGGAGTACTGGCAGCTGCAACTGCCGCCAGCTGAAAGGCAGCAGCTTTGATTTTTGGTGTCCGTACCTTATCCTTTGACCCTTGAATATCAGGGGCAACACTTAAATTACGCCATTTATCCTACAAAAATATGAAACATCGGACTTATAGGTTACCAAATAAAGGAGACACATACAACACTGGTAACTTTCAAATCAGAAAAATTGCCTCTCAGAGTTCAAACACAACAAGGTCCGATGATTTGTGTTCCTCTCTGTTTATCAGATATCAAATAAATTTTATGACATAAGAGTCAAACTTCGCCACAGGCAACCAAGAAACAGAGCAGACAACAAACTCAAATTATGATTTAAAACCATGGCTAGATTCAAGACTAACGCATTGCAGCATTACTTGCACTTGATAGTGTCATATAATGCAATTATAGTGTCAATCTCGGGTACGTTCAAGACCTTCTCTCAGGACAGCAGATAGATTAATTACCAGGCAGCCAGCATAGACAAGAAAATATATAATCGGACACACTTTACTAATCTCAGACGCTACAGACGAAACAAAGCAGACAATAAACTCAAATTAAGAAAACTCTTAAAAGTTTTAATCTTTTCAACAGATACAACAAAGCCACTAAATTTCAATTCTCAGACCAAACATCAGGGAACTAACATTTACAAATTTTCTATTACCGATGTCTCAAGAACTCGATGAATTAGCTTTCGATGAATTAGCTTTTGCTAAGTAAGAACACACATCAGCCAAAAAAAAAAGTGATTGAGAAGAAGAAAAGTGAAGACCTTTAAGTCAATATTGGAGCGATTAGAGAGCTGACCAGCAAACTCAGGATCTCTGAGAATATTCTTCCACTTTCCGGGACCATGCTTCCTAACACCGGCGAGCAACGCCTCCTCTTCCTCCTCCGTCCACTTAAGCTTCTGGTTTCCCATCGAATCAGCGACTCATCCGCCGCTCCTTCCTTTTTGTTCCCAGAATATTTTCCAAAAATCCAAACAAAATCGCGACTTTTACAAAACGGGGTCTTATGGTAAGCTTTCCAATTTAAGAAGCGTATCGTATAAAGATCTGAAAACCACAGGTGCAAAAGAGGAAATAACTAAAAATGTAAAAGATTTTGGGTTTAAATGTTATAAATAAAACATCAGGGGGTCAAATTCGAATTAAACACAAAGTGTTAAAAACCCTACAAAAATTCATAAACCTGTAAAGCTCACAGATCGATCATAAACCCTTAAAAACAATGGCGTCGACCGATCACACCTCCTCCGACGAAAGCTCGCGTCTCTACAACCCTTACCAAAACTTCGACGCTCCGATAAAGTCTCAGTACCTCTACAAGCTCCCCACCTCCCCCGAGTACCTCTTCACCGAGGAGTCCCTCAAAAAGCGCCGATCTTGGGGAGAGAATCTCACCTTCTACTCGGGCACGGGCTACCTCGGCGGATCCCTAGCCGGAGCCGCTTCCGGGTTCTTCTCCGGCGTCAGGAGCTTCGAGTACGGAGACACGGCGAAGCTGAAGGTGAACAGGATCCTGAACTCGTCTGGCCACGCGGGTCGCTCGCTGGGGTGTAGGATCGGGGTCGTGGGTTTGATCTACGCCGGGATCGAGAGCGGAGTCGTGGCGTATACGGATAGGGATGACGCGTGGACGAAGGTGGTGGCGGGTTTTGGGACTGGGGCTGTGTTTAGGGCGGCGCGTGGGGTGAGAGCTGCGGCTGTGGCGGGTGTACTCGGAGGGATGGCGTCTGGTGCGTTTGTGGCGGGGAAGAGGGTTTTGAAGCGTTATGCTTACATATGACTGATATGTGGCTGGCCATTCTGGGGAGGGGATAATAAATATCATAGCTTTTGATTTTGTTTCGCTTTCTGAATTTTCATAACAAACCTGCCAACACAACACTTCTTTTATATATTATACAATGACAAGACTTCGTTATGGTCTTGAAACGTGAGAGTATATCACAACATTATCTTAATCTGAATCCTAGTTGTATTCATCGTTTTACCTCGCTTGACTTTGTCTTCAAGCTTTTTCTCTCTGTAGTTTCTTGAGGTAGTGACTTCCATAACATGACTCATGTATGTCTCTAAGCTAGTGTTGTCTCGAATTGACTAATTGCCTTGTCAGCTGACATTACTCGTATAGCTCCGTCAATTTTTTTTCTCTGGAACTTCCCTAGAAGTTTAACTATCTTCTCAAACAATGTCCAATTTAAAGAAGTTTCTACTCAATTTTTACTAAGCAGTTGATCAGTAAGATTTTATGTGCTACAAGAGGAAATGTTCTTGCACAAAGGTGACTTGATTTTGCAAGGACTAGACAGCTCTTCTGTAATGAAAGTGTTTTTTTTTTTCATGAGACCAAAAAATAAAGTGTTTCATATACAACAGATAGGAACTTCGACACTATGAGAGATCAACAATGAACTTTTTGGTGGAGCACAATCAGAGATAGCCAACGTCGCTCCACTTTGATCTAAAGTCGGAAGTTCCAATTTTTGCGTCAGTATGCATCCTCTGTCTACATTGTAGATAAAATGATTGAAATAAACACTCATGAATCAAATATTAGAGATCAGTTACTTCAGGTTCTAAGAAACCAACCTGAGAGGAAGAAGATATTGGTGAACGAGGAACAGAGTTGTGAGCACGTGACACAGAAGATGTCCTACCAGAGCTATGTACTTCATGATCCTCTGTTGCAAACTCTCTTAGCTTGCTCAGTGCAGGCAACAGAACGGTAGCAAGATCAGGTCTGTCCTTTTTCCGCAGCTCGCAGCACTGCAAAGCCAGTTGAGCTAGCACCAGCGTCTCTTCTTCAGGCCAGTCTGATATTCTGGGATCCAGAACTTCTCTCAGTCTATTTTTCTCGATCCCTTGCTCTACTCTATGGCTTAATCCCATTGCTGGCATCGCTGTGAGGATTTGCAGAAGCACCACACCAAATGAGTACAAGTCTGACTTCACTCCAAGCATTCCCGTTTGCTGGTACTCAGGGTCAATGTAACAGAACGTACCTGTTTCAACAATTTGTTAAGGAGATGCAAAGATTAGAGTATGGCTGAGATTTTTAACTGAACCCAACCTGCTAACCGGACCAAACCAAAATTTTGGTTAGTTCGGTGAGAAGTTAGGTTCCATTCGGCAGGTTCATAAAAAAAAACTTCAGTTTTCGCTTCGGTAATCCGTTATTCGGTTTTCCAAAGAAAAAATTTGTTAACCAGATTTTGAACCGAATTAACCAAAATTTCAAACCGAAGTAACTGATTAGCCAAAAAAATTTGAATTGAATTAACCGAACTAACCAAAATTACATGTATATAACCAAACGTTACCCAAAATTTTAACCAAAATATAATTGAAACAAAAAACTTAGGTTAGTTTTGGTAAAATTTTTAGAAACCGAATTTCCGGATACTGAACTGAACCAAACTTTTCTACGGTTCAATTCGACGAGTTTTTAATCAAACCCGACTACCCGAAAACCTAACTATCCGAACCGAATTACCCGAACTACCCAAACTTGCAAGCCTAGTTTAAAGGTAGAATGAAAGTGCTAACCGGCTGCAGCAGTCATGTGGTAATGGGTGAAGCTATCAGCAACAGCAGGAGGTACCAACCGAGCCAAACCAACGTCACTGATTTTGCTAATCATATGCCCGTCTAGCAGAATGTTTGCCGGCTTCAAATCTCGATGCACTAGCGGCTCAGGTTTAGCCTGGTGAAGGAATAAAAGCCCCGTGGCAATCTCAGCAGCGATTCTGAACCGTGCCTTCCAAGACAACGGCGGAGTATCGTCTTTACAGAAGAGACGGTCTTCCAACGTCCCGTTCTCCATATACTCGTACACAAGGCATCCGTACTCGGGACAAGCACCGAGGAGGATCACCATGTTAGGGTGTCTCATGCAGCTTAAAACCTCAACCTCTTGTTGGAACTGCTTAAGGCCTTGTGAGACATCTGACTTCAAGATCTTGATGGCGACGGAAGTGTTTTCAAGAACGGCTTTAAACACGGGTCCGTACCCTCCTTCCCCGATCTTTAGAGCGTCTGAGAAGCCGTCGGTTGCGTCTTCGACGTCTTTGATGCTGTACCGTCTGTAGGATACGGTGTTGGACATGTTCTGTTCGTTGAACTTGGCTTGCATCTCCACAAGTCTTCTCTTCTGCTTCTCGATTTCCGCAAGACGCTGTGCCGCTTCGTTTGCGTGGATGGCACTCTGTGTTTTCTGCTTATCCATCTCAGATAATTCCCTAAGCATCTCTCTTGCTACCTTTGTTTCCTCCAGCTTTTCGGATTCGGGGGCAGCTTGATGATGAGGGGCCTACAAGCATTTCATACCGTGTATGGTATATTATTCATAGTCACATACAGTAAAAATGTAGGGAATGTGACATTTTATTAATTTATAAAATTATTAATTTACAAAAAGTATTTTTCTATTTTAAAATATATTTTTATACAAAATAAGAAAATAATTAATTCTACAAAATTATTATCTTATTATTTTATCGATTTGTTTCATATTTTGAACCGGCTCAACTAAGAACATGAAGAATATATTAATTTATAGTGTATATTAATTTATCGAGTATTAATCTATAGATTTTTACTGTATCTGTGGAATGTTGTCGGTTGTCTACATGGAAGTAAGTATCTTACAGTGTCTCTCCCCATGGTTGCATTAAAATGTTGCAGTTCGAGTCTCAATCTCCTCACCTCTAGTTCAAGATTTTGATTCTGAGCATATTGAAGAACATTAGAACACAAACATCTCAGCACTTTACATTCTGAAAATACCAAGTCTACTTTTCTGAAACGTTCTTTTACCTCTTGTTCAGTGATGTTACCCCCAGATAGGCCTTCTTCGTCTCCATCGGTTATATCATACTACATATTTTGAAAGAAAATGTTAAGAAAACGGCAGGCAACTTTGGAGGCAGTAACGTGGTTGAGAATACTACTAACCATGGATGTGGAAGAGTGGGAGCTTCCTCCATAGGTGGATCGTCCTAGGATGCTGTAGAAACTCGCATTCGATTCAACACTGTGACGGTTGGAAGACAATTCATTGCTTAACTCTCCTGGAGAACTCATATTAAGACAAGGCTTGTAATGACGTGTAGGTGGTAATGCAGAAGATGACCTACAAGTATAGCGAAAAGCCAATGATTCATTCACCAGACAGAACAGGAAGAAAAATTTAAAGTTAATTACCTTCCAGATTCAGTGGAAGTGAAGCTTGTAGGGCCAGGATCAGACAAGATAGAGAGTAATGATTGTTGTTTTGAAGGCTGGGGATTGTGTTGAGGCGTCTGAGGCCTACTCGCTTGTCTGCTTGTTAAGAGTTTGTCTTTAGACACGATGTAGACAGAACATGTATCTGGAGTTGTTTTAAGTAGAGTCGTTGGCACATCTACGCTCTTAAACTTCCTGATTAAGACACCATTACATAGTGTTTAAAAGCAATTCATAGAATGAGATTAAAGGTCATGTTATATGAGAGAGGAGATTAGATACTTGAGGAAGGTGTTTCGTGCAGAGGCTCCAATGACTATATTTGCAATGGAGTTTTTGTTGATGTAGTCAACAATTGCATTTCCGATGTCAATATCGTGAAGAAGCAACTCAGTTGCTCTAATCTGATTTAAAAAAAAAAAACATATAATATGAGCTCAGACTTATATATATATATAAAAATGAAAATGTGATTGTTGTTATGGCAAAGAGAAGAGAGATTGAATCTCTGACCCCTTTTTTAGCACAGAATCCTCTAAAGGGAAGGAAGAACTTATGAGCCTCTTCTTGGTTGTCATGTGGTGCTTCTGTGTTCTCTCCTTCACCAATTCCTGTTTTTTAACAAAGAAAACTTTTCATCAGATTCATGATGATGGGGATGATGATAATGATGATGATGATGAGGAGGAGGACATTACTCAATTTGGTTTGAACATGGAGGAGGATACAGTTTGGTGAATCGCCCACGATATGATCAAGGGCCCACTTCAAGGCGTGTTGGCTGTTTTTATCCTTGTCAATGGCTACGGCGGTAATCGCTTTGCTGTCTTTTCCTTTTACTCTTCTTCCAGCCATCCTATTTTTTCCCCCCGCCTTAATAATATCTGAAACTTGTGTGTCAAGAAAACATGACGTACGTTCTGAGAGAGAGAGAGAATGAAATGAGAAAGAGATTAAGAAGACAGGAGACGAAACAGACTTGGAACTGTTTTGTTTGTTGAATTTTCTTTTGAAGCTTTTAATGGGGGTTTGCAGTTTACTATATCTAGAAATTTTCATAACAGCTTAACAGATTAAAATGAACAGAGAAGAAAAAAAAAAAGAAATTAGTTGAAGACTTATCGTATTTTTGGAATATTCTCTCTCAAAATCTTGTAAATCTTAAAAGTCTTTTGTATATGTAAAATTAAATATTTTTGAGAAAATATTAGCGAAGACTTGACTTTTAAGAGGAAAGGACACCCGGCATCTCTCTTGCCATTATTGAACTGATGAAAAGTTTAATTAATTTTATAATTGATTGGAGCAACGTGTTAATATCAAAGTCGTTGTCACATAAAACAATTTAAATTAATGTTGTTATCTTTTTAGTTTATGTAAACCCCATCAGATCCAGGAGAACTCATGTTTCGTTTTGGAAAGGTAAAGATAAAGGTTACGACTTTTTAGGTTTTTGTTTGTGTGGTTCAACCTGATTGAAAAAAAAACCTCTCTGTTTCACCTGATCCTCTGTTTTTGCTTTGTATAAAGTTTTGAGCTTTTGTGTCCTCTCTTGTGATCTGAAAAAAGGTTGAAACTTTGGGGGTTTCTAATTAGGTGGTTTGGTTGAGATATTGAGCGTCTGCTCCTTCTGATCTTAGGAGCGAGATACAGAGGTTCCGTTGCATAGATCCGTCAGATCTGTTAACCAAGAGGTACTTCTTCTTCTTGATTTTCATACTCTTTGGCTTAGTTAGTGTTCAAGAACGGCGTTTTAGTCGCTGTGGATAGCTCAATTGGATGTTGTAGTATCGCTGAAGATCATGAAGAAGAAGAAGACGATGAAGATTGTCTTGCTCCATTTTTAGCAGCTAACGTGTGGACGCACGCAGCATAGGAACTTATGGAAGAGATTTCACCAGCAGTTGCACTAACTTTGAGTCTAGCCAACACGATGTGTGACTCTGGAATCTCATCCATCACCGAGCTAGATAACGTTACCGATGCAGTTAACATGCTATGTGATCAGAACGGTGAGGTTGAGTATACTATGGAAGAAGATGTTTCAAAGGAACCAGAAGAGAAGCCTTTATCTCAAGCCAGAACCTTGTCTTCTGATTACGCCCTAACAGTCCAAGAATCAGAATCAGAAGAAGATGTATTACTATCTGATGCTACTACCATCACAGCAGAAGTCCTTATCACGAGTCTGAACATGGAGGAGGTGGTGACAGCTTCGGAGGTAGTCATCAGCTTGCCTGAAGAGAATCATCATCACAACGTAGCAAGAGGAGGAAGCAGGAGCGTCTACGAGCTAGACTGCATACCTCTTTGGGGCACTGTTTCAATCCGCGGCGAAAGATCAGAGATGGAAGATGCTGTTAGAGCGTTACCACGTTTTCTCAAAATACCGATTAAAATGCTTATGGAAGGAGATCAAGAAGGGATGAGTCCGAGCCTCACACACCTCACTAGTCACTTCTTCGGTGTATACGATGGCCACGGAGGCCTACACGTTGCTGACTATTGTCATGATAGAATCCATTTTGCTTTGGCTGAAGAGATCGAATGGACCAAAGAGGAGCTCTGCGAGAGGAACACTGGGGAAGGGAGGCTTCAGGTGCAGTGGGAGAAAGTGTTTTTCGACTGTTTCTTGAAGGTTGATGATGAGGTTAAAGGGAAGATCAACAGACCTGTCGTTGGTTCTCCTGATGAGATGGTTCTTGAAGCTGTTTCTCCTGAAACCGTGGGATCAACGGCCGTGGTTGCTTTGGTTTGCTCTTCGCATATAATAGTCTCGAACTGTGGTGACTCGAGAGCGGTTTTGCTACGTGGCAAAGAGGCTATGCCTTTATCAGTTGATCACAAAGTAAAGACTCCTCACTTTTAATTTTAACATGATCTTGAGAATGTTTCTTACTTGTTGCTATCTTTGTTGCAGCCAGATAGAGAGGACGAGTATGCAAGGATAGAGAGAGCTGGAGGAAAAGTTATTCAGTGGCAAGGCGCTCGTGTTTCTGGCGTTCTCGCCATGTCCAGGTCCATTGGTGATCAATATTTGGAGCCATATGTGATACCAGAGCCCGAAGTGACGTTTATGCCACGGGCAAGAGAAGACGAGTGTTTGATATTGGCCAGCGATGGGCTTTGGGATGTGATGAGTAACCAAGATGCTTGCGAGTTTGCGAGGAGACGGATCTTGTGGTGGCACAAGAAGAATGGAGCTTTGCCTTTAGCTGAGAGAGGTGTAGGGGAAGACCAGGCGTGCCAAGCTGCTGCTGATTATCTCTCGAAGCTCGCTCTCCAGAAGGGAAGCACGGATAATATCTCGGTCATTGTGGTTGACCTGAAAGCTCAAAGAAAGTTGAAGATCAGGGCTTGAAACAGTGTACACTCGAGCTCTTACAGTACTATATTTTTTTTAGTATTTTTTAATGTCACAAGTTTACGTAAAAATAAGAAGTTGATGATGATGCATAGCGAAAAGTCCATTCCTTTTACACGTGGACTTGAATGTGTATGTTATGTATAAGAAACAGAAGCGAAATGTGTTTTTTTTTTCCTTTTATTTTGGGTTCTTTATAAAATGTGGATGGATATGTTGTGTGATATTGGAGATGTGGCTTAAGGAAAATGTAATTGATGTTTGTCATATCAGCCTTAATACTTTTCTGTAATTCATCTTCTTCTATGTATATATAATATTTATAGTATCGTATTTTTCTTTTGCTGTACAGAAAGTATCAAACTGTTAAACTAGGATGCTATATAAACAGATTTATAAAACAAACAGTGTGGCTTATAGTGAGAGATGGTGGTACTCGTACCGTTTAACTAGTGGGGTAGTGTGGTGTATTGTCTCAAACAAGGTGTTGAGTCAAAGTAAGGATCTTGAGCTGCCTCTGTGCTGCATGAACAGGAACAAACCATCGGCTGGTGATAACCACCCACATACTTCTTCTTGTGTTCCTTAATGCCTACAGTAACGACCGCGTTGTCATTGAAACCTGAAGATTAGTGTTCTAATCACAACGATAAACTATATACTTCTGATGGTTAAAAAGATCATAAGTGGGCGTGCCGGAGTGGTTATCGGGCATGACTAGAAATCATGTGGGCTTTGCCCGCGCAGGTTCGAATCCTGCCGCTCACGTTTTCTAATTTTTAGTTTCATCTCGTCTTTAATTTTTCAGGAGAGGAGAGGAACACAAACTTTTACGAAGGAATCATTGACTTCTCCTTTCCTTCGTTTCTGTTTGGGTCAATACTCAATACGTAAGACCATGATTATCGCAACGGATCCTTAATTTTTTTTTTGTGTTTTCTAGAAAAAAAATATATATACAAATCAATGACAGACCGCCACGTGTCGATAGGATCCGTAAACAGTACCAAAACCTCCCAGTTACCACCGATCCTTATTTGGTGATTTTGGTGAGTAGTTTTTAAATTTTTGTGGGATCCACGCGTCAATAGAATCCACATTTTGTCAAAATACATCTCTAAGAATTCATGCTCTTTTAAATGCCAAGTTTGCGAATTGCACGTTACACAGTTTACTTATTTCATAGATTAGTGGTAAACTTAAAACACACGCACATGGAGATATTCCCTTAATAATTCAACATTTCATATTTTATTTTATCTTTCACGACTTAAATTTATATCTAACTATGAAAAAATTAATTATTAAAAGAAAATTGTTATAGATTATTTTTAAACTTATCTTTGCTAAACGCTGGTTAGAAACTAATAATTGGGTATTTTTTAATAGATATTTCTTGTAAGAAATCTCATTTATAATTTGTCTGAAATGGTAGAGGTCCAAACTCACAATATAAAAATGATTTAAGTCCGTTGAGAATACGTTGACTTTGAAGAGTTTTAAGGTGGTGTTTTCCCTAAACTTTTTCGTTCCAAAAGAGCGAGAGTGATCAAATGTCGTCGTGGTGCGGTCCTTCACGTCGTCAAGTCAAATACGATGTCTTCCTCAGTTTCCGAGGTGGAGACACACGTAAAAACATCATTAGCCATTTGCACAAAGAACTTGTGAGACAAGGAATACGTACATTCAAAGACGACGAAACGCTCGAAACAGGAGACCGTTTCCCCGAAAGACTCCGTGAAGCCATCAACACGTCGAGGTTCGCCATTGTGGTTATCTCGAAGAACTACGCTACTTCGAGATGGTGCTTGGAAGAGCTTCGAATGATAATGAAGCTTCAACGGGAGAAAAAGATTGCTGTGATTCCTGTTTTCTATGAAGTGGATATCTCTGACGTTAGAAATCATCGAAGTGGTTTTGGTTTAGTACAACATCACAAAGATCCCAAGATTCCATTCTGGAAAGATGCGCTTAGGGGAATCGCAAACACACAAGCCACCGAGTCAAGAAAATGGTAAAGTTTTTTTTTTACTGTGCTGGAGAATGGGTTAGAGCATCCACGATGGTGGAACCCTTAGGAATTTAAAAATAAATTTGTTTTTTTTGTTAAATAGTTAAGGATCCGAACCAAATAAGTGTTTACAATGGTGAGTCCTAATAAGAAGTCGTTAGAATAAAAAAAAAAAATTAAAAAAAAGTGAATTACCAAATGTTTCAATAATATAGCATGAATAAATTTAAAATCACAATAATTAAAATAAAGATACAATAATTATTAATATTCATCAACAAATTTGTTCCAGACATTTTGAATTAAGTCATGTTTCAATTGGGCATGCATATTCCTATCGCGAAGATTATTCCGATTGGGAAACATATTATTCAGATTTGTAGGTCTCTCCGTTTCCACCTGTGAAGTTCTATCTTCTTCAAATTCAGATATATCGATACGAGTGTATCCGTCCCGTTCATTTTTGACTATCATATTGTGTAGGATGATACATGCTCTCATAATCTTTCCTATCTTTTCCTTATCCAAAGTTTTTACCGGGTTTCTCACAATCGCAAATCGAGCTTGCAATACTCCAAAAGCCCGCTCTACATCTTTTCGGGTAGTTTCTTGAAATTTAGCAAATAACTGTTCCTGAGGACTTTGAGGGAGGGTGATAGATTGGATAAATGTTGACCATTTTGGATATATACCGTCTATGAGGTAGTACGCCAACTTATACATGTGTTCGTTGACCATGTACTTTACCCTCGGAGCTTTACCTTGTAAAATGTCATCAAAAACAGGAGAGCGATCGAGGACATTAATATCGTTTAAGGTACCTGGAGGACCGAAGAAAGCGTGCCATATCCAAATATCGTTTAAGATATTAGACAAATATCGTTCAAATTAATCTGATCCACATGAGTACTGTCCTTTCCAAGAAGTTGGGCAATTTTTCTACTCCCAATGCATACAGTCAATGCTCCCGACCATCCCAGAAAACCCTCGTGTCTCTCCAATATCGAGTAATCGTTGAAGATCCTCCGGTGTGGGTCGTCGTAGATACTCCTCTCCAAATATATGTATTATTCCGTCAGTGAAATTATGTAAACATGAAAGTGCGGTGGTCTCACCAAGTCGGAGATATTCGTCAACAGCGTCAGCCGCAGTACCATAAG
>NC_027755.1:21786604-21787955 GCF_000695525.1 Brassica oleracea var. oleracea
GAGGAGAGTAGGAGAACGAGATACATAGCAACAACAAAGAGACTACTACTTTATACTACAGAAACTAGATAAAAGAAGGGCCCGTGACTTCAGACAACTTCACAACCCGTGACCATCTTCACAACCCGTGACTACTGCTGGACCTGACTACTGCTGAACCTGAAAAGAAAGACAAGAGTTTTTAGTGTTGAAGTGGAAAGAAACACATGTGAAATACCAACAAGATGTAACTACTCAGAACCAAGGACATGTAATTACTCACAATCAAAGACATAACCTCATAACATCTCAGCCATGAGTTTGAGTTGAAGAGATGTTTCCATCTCAGTGAGTGGCTCTTTTTTGCCAAGAAGACGTTCAAGGATCTTCTGTTTAGACAGCTTTTCTTTGATTTCTATGATTGCGTGTATCTTTGCCAAAGACTCTTCTTTACCACTCTTCTTCTTCTTAGATGCAGCTTTAGCAGCCTTGACCCCAATAGGTCTGCCCTCTGCTTCATCTCCTCCATCAGCCTCCACGTCTCCTTTGCGCTTTTCCTTTCCACATTCTTTAGGCCCATAGGTGGAGCACCATTTCTGGTCATGTCTCAGCTCCCTCCAGCAGTGATCCATGCTGAACTTGTTGTCGTTAGTTTTGAAGAAAATGTCTATGGCGGCTTTCATCACATCATCATCATTTTGGCCACTCCTCTGCTCCCTCAGAGCGGCGTCATAGCATCCAGCAAACTTGGATACGTCAGCGTTGATCCTACCCCAAAGCTTCTTGCAGGAACAAACCTCTCTCGGTATTGTCCCAGCCAATTGCGGACTTGCGTTGTAGTAGTCGGCAATGCGCTTCCAGAATGCACCAGCCCTCTGGTCATTACTTACGACAGCATCCTTACTAGTGTTAAGCCAAGCACCAATAAGGATTTTATCCTCCTTCGGACACCATTTCCTCCTCTCCTTAGGGTCGCCACCAGACTAGACAACAGGCTCGATAACTGACTCATTAGGACCTTGGTTACCCAACCAAAAAGGTTCGAGTGAATCAAGGTCCACTGTAGTCTGAGATTGACTAAACAAGAGGTTTGTATAACTAGTTTTAGGATCCATGGTTTTGAGAATGTTCTGTGTCGCTCTAATAGCAATACATAGCCTTAAGTAGGCGATCTTTAACCTAAGATACATTTCAACCGAGCAGCTAGGAAGGTGGAAAGCCAAGTACTTGCATTCAACACCAATCAAATCAGACTAATAACACCTCTAAAACATTTAAAACAATCAAATCCTTGGCGGTATGAAGGTAAAAAGCAAACTAGCATTTAAAAAAGCTAACTATAACTAGAATTTAACCAATCAAACTAGAACTA
>NC_027755.1:21788567-21790171 GCF_000695525.1 Brassica oleracea var. oleracea
TGTATACGAATAATCTTGTCCCATTATGTCTCTGTAAACATGAAAGAAATCATGTAAGATTAAGCGAGGAAGATAAAGTGAGGAAGAAATCAAAGATCATTAGGGTAAGAACTGATTTAAGAAAACAAGACAAATTGTTTGAAACGAAAATCGTTTTCAAACTCAAACTACAAACCGATCCAAAACCCCCTTCTTTGAAACCCTAATTTCAAACGACCTTAAACCCCAAATCGATTGAAAATCCCCATCTTTGAAACCCTAATTTCAGAGGAAAACAACATGTAACCTAATCTAAATTTAAAAAACAGCAAAAGAAAGCTTCAATTTACCTTCGTCAAAATCGATTGGAAATCGCCTTTTATCGCCTTTTCTCGACAGCTTTCTTTTCTTTTTTCTCCTTCGTCGAAAATGAATTTTTTTTCAATTTACACCAAAAACGAATGAATCTTCCGCCAATACCCACCTGCCACGTCGCCCAAGGTTCAGCTCCCTCGACCCCTTACTTACGGGTTGATCCTTAGATAATTATGCTGAAATATAGTTTTTATATTACCATTAACTTTGGTAATGACCCTTAGGAATCGCTAAGGGCTTCCGTTGCGGTTGGTCTTAAACCCACTCCGGTTAATCCGTTCTACTACGGGTTTGGGGTTTGGATGATCAGATTTAGCTATAGTGCCCATGCATAGATGCATGCATCTAATTGGGAGTTACCTCTGGAATCTGAAAAGCCACGATTTATCTTTAAAAAAATCAAATTCTCTCTAAACTTCACTGACTGTAACGTCAGATCTGGACATGTGTGGAGCTAATCTTGTATTATTGAGTCTTTTTTTTTATCTTTTCTTGGGGGCTCTTTAGTACCTATTTGCTTCTTAGCAAAATGTCATACAAGTTAATTGTATCTTTTGAATATTACAAAGTAATGAAATTCACGTACTTAATTGTTTTTTTTTACTAATTTTTTTTTTGTTTTTTGGTAATTTTGTTAGCAAGGACGATGCCACGTTGGTTGAGGGAGTTGTTGAACTTCTTTCAGACAAGTTGTTGTCTATGTTGCCAATGGACCTCGGGGATATGGTTGGTATGGAAGCTGACATGGACCAAATCGAACATCCCTTGGACATGTCCTTTACGACCAATGAGGTTCGCATGGTAGGAATCTGGGGAATGGCAGGCATTGGCAAAACTGCCATAGCCAAGAATCTTTATCAAAAACATAAACACCATTTCAAGATTCATCATTGTTTCATGGAAAAGGTTTCTTCTCTGAAAGCAAAGAGTAGAGATGTCAATTGGACACATTGTCTATTGGTTACCGATGTCCAAGCCCATTTGGACTAACCAAATTAGACCAATAAATAAAGCTGTCCAGTTGGTCGAAACCCAATAAACTCCAAATCCAATGGGCTTAAACCAAATGGACATGGGCGGCCCAATGTATAAAAAATCCTAGGGTTTCCAATGAAAATCACTCTCTTTTTTCGGCTCTCGTCTCTGCGACTCTCATCTCTGATTCCCGTTCTCTCTCGATGAAGTCGACTCACGGCGACTCTCCGTTCTCTCTCCCCTCGGCGTCTTAATCCTCTCTCTCTCTCTCTCTC
>NC_027755.1:21790365-21825292 GCF_000695525.1 Brassica oleracea var. oleracea
GTATCATCAGAGTCATCATTCAGTGCCGGAAGTAAGGTTCTCAGCAAATACAGGAACAGACTTCTCCCTTCAAATGTTCAAGCTTTAATCTGCACTAGAAACTGGCTCAGAGGTTTTGAAGTGATTGGTGAGTCTGTTGCATTTATAATCTGATGGGTTTGTGTATCTGATATGTGAAATTATTGATTGAACTTCTTGTTTTTGATAGCTGGATGCGATTTAGACGAGGAAGGTAAAGAAGATAAGCAAGATACCAATGTGGAAGCAGAAGGAAGTGGAAGGAAGAAGAGGACCCGACTCAACTAAACCCTAAAGGTATAATCATTAATCTCACTTGAACTGATGTCTGTGATTACTGTCATGTTACTTTGTGTGATATGAATCTATAAAATGTTTGATGCCTTGTTGAGTAGTGTTTTATACATTGAACTGATGTTTGTGTGATATGTACTGTCATGTTACTTTGTTTGAACTGATGTTACTGTCATGTTTAAACCAATGTATTTTACTATCTGCTTGTGTGATAACTTATGTGTTTTAATTTGATAGGAGAGGCTGAGAAGATAAAGAAGAGAAGGGCAATCAAAACTTATGCTTTGGATTTTTTATTTTTATGTATGAACCATTATGTATGAACTAATATATGAATTTTCTATGCTTTGGATATGTAAAACTTATGAAACTTAATGTGTAAAACTTGAAATTTATATTTTCTATGGATGTTTCACAAAAAAAATGTTTTTTATGGATTTAGCATATTAAAGCAGAAATTGTATTTGAGCTTTGTGGAATGCCCATTTGGACTTGGGCCAATTTGGTCTGGACAATTTGATCTGGTACAATTTGGACTTAAAAAAATAATGTCCATTTGGACTGTTGTGTCCATTTGGACAACCCATTTGGACTTGGGCAGCCCAATTGACATCTCTAGCAAAGAGTCCCTTAGATCTACAGAAATGGCTTCTTTCAGATATTCTTCGGAAAAAAGATCTCAAGGCACTGAACCTTGGCCAGGGAGCTCCTTGTATCAAGTCAAGGCTCGTAAACCTAAAATCCCTCATTGTTATTGATGATGTGGACGATGTGAAACAGCTGGAAGTCTTGGCAAAAGAGGCTAGTTGGTTTGGACCAGGGACACGAATCATCATAACAACACGAGACAAGAGCTTGCTCAACTCCTCCTCCTGTGCCGTGTACAAAGTTGAGTATCTGAAGGATGATAAGGCACTCCAGATCTTTCAGCGGTTTGCTTTTCAAGGAGCAGAACCTCCTATTGCCTACAATGATCTTTCTATAAGTATCTCTCAGCTTGCTCAAGGTCTTCCTTCTGCCCTTGAGGATTTCGGCATTTATCTCCGCGGCAAGTCCCTAGTGGAGTGGCGAGATGCTTTGAAATCGTTTCGGGAAGCTCCTCTCGAGAAAACCATGGTGGACTTGAAAAGTAGCTACGATGGTTTAGATGAACTCGGTAAGGCGGCTTTTCTTCATGTGGCATGCCTTTTCAATGGAGAACCTGTCCGGCGAGTCAGGAAACTTCTTGGTCAAGGTAAAGCCGGAATGAGAGTTTTAAAGGAAAAGTCTCTCATCAAGGTGTCTTCTGATAGGCGTATAACTATGCACCGTTTGCTGGAGCAAATGGGGAAACATATTGTGCGTCAAGAGTCAAACAACAACCCTTCTCAGCAACGTATCTTGTGGCACCATGACGACATCCTTCGAGTACTTGATACCAATACAGTAAGTTACACGCTAAGATCAATGTTTTTTAAATTCGTTGAGATCTTTATAGATCTATCGAAAACAAAAAATAAAGAGAAAATTCTTTAACTTTTATTAATCAAATATAAACTGAATACAAATTCAATCCTAATCGACTACATATAAAAAAACCATAAAACTGTTAAATAATAAAGACAATTATCTAATTAACTAATAAAATAAATAATAAATATTTAAAAATATCTCAAATATTTATCTGCATCATCTTCTTAACAAATAACAATAAACGTCACTATCTATTTTATGTCAGAATAAGCACTTAATTGAAGGAGTGGTGCTAGATGTTTGTGAATTGCGCGCTGGAGTTCACATCAACTGGGATGATTTCAAGCCGATGTATAATCTGAGGTTTCTTAAGATATATATCTCTAACCAATCAGGAGGTTTACAACCATGGAAGGAATATATGACTCTAGAGAACAATTTCAGTGTACATAAGCTTAGGTTTCTACATTGGGATGCATATCCTTTTACAACCTTGCCTACCAGTATCAGTCCAGATTGTCTTGTTGAACTAAAGCTGTGTTACAGCAAGCTCAAGACCCTTTGGCGTGGAACACCGGTATGTATATATGCTTTACTTTTCAAGTCCCTTCATATATTTTTTATTTGCTTTCTTGTAATAACAACATTTCTCTGTTTGTATCTCATACTTTTCAGAAACTTGTGAAACTGATGAAACTAGATTTGACCGGATCTAAGGATCTAACAAAACTTCCAAATCTCAAGGAAGCAAAGTCTCTAGAGGAGTTGATACTGAAAGGTTGCAGCTCCTTGGAACGGATTCCACACTCCATATGCAAACTATCTAGACTCCAGAAAGTTGATTTGTCCAACTGTGATAGGCTGGAAAAGCTGAACATCAGTATATCGGATTCTAAAGATAATGGCTTTGAAGACACAAGCATGTGCCTTAGATCAGTCTTCATGTTTTTTTTTGGCACAGAGCCGTTTGTGGGAAATAAACTGGGGTGCTCTCTTACAGACCCATCAATCAGAGGCAACTTACAAATCTACTTGAAGCTTCTTGAAGGATCTGCAGATCATCTATCTTTTGTTTCTGAGAACCACGTCTGTCATGACGTGGACCTCAAGTCACCTCCCTACGGTTTTAAATCACTGGACATCATGCGGTTTAAGTGGGTTGAGAAGGGTAGTGAGTCCACATGTAATAGCTTCTCAGGGTTTCCCTGGTTACAGGAGTTAAATCTCATCAACCTAAATATCAAGAAGATCCCAGATGACATTGACCAGATGCACGTCCTGGAGAAGTTGGACCTCAGTGGGAATCTCTTTGAGAAGTTACCTACGACGATGAGTCATCTCACCAAGTTGAAACATTTGACGCTTTCCAACTGCCGCAGCCTTGAAGGACTGCCAGAACTATCTCAGGTTGAGAGTCTAACACTTTCTGACTGTACCAACCTCCGAACTCTGGTGAAGAAACATCAAGGAACAACATACAGTCTGCTTGAGCTTTGGCTTGACAACTGCAAGAAAATCGAGTCATTACCAAATGAGCTTAAGCATTTCACCAAGCTGACATGTTTAGATCTCAGCAGACACGATTTCAAGACAATATCGTCAAAGATGGTGGGCGAGCTAACCTCATTGGTAACTCTCAGTCTCAATTACTGCAACAACCTTGTATCACTGTCAGGGCTTCCACTAAGTCTCAAGTGTTTAAATGCACATGGCTGCAAGTCTTTAAAAACTTATTCCCTTCAGGCCGCGCATTCAGATCTTAGCCCTTGCCCCAATGGGAAGGACTATAGTTCATTCACTAGGTTTCCAGCTGGAAGACGCAGTAAAGAGGTAAACAAAATTTCTGCAATCTATTCTCTCTATATAGTATATGCAATTAAGAGTTTAATCTCCTTTTTCTTTAGGTGCCAGTATGTGCTTGTCCCTGCTTCCAGGAAACAGCAACACGTCGTAAGGTCAAACATGTGACTTGTAGTCACATATCAATCTTCTTGAGGTGTTTAAAGTCATGGTTGTGGGATTTCTTCCTGTGTATATTGGCTGTGGCTGTCGGCATTTTTCTTGCGGTGATAACCGATCATGTCATCGCAACTACATTATTAATGACTATTTTTATGTATCTGAGGTTGTAAGAAAACTACATTATAGATGTGTAAGTGTTTCATTAACATTTTATTTTCAATTGCTGAACCAACAGAGCTATTGAACGATTCATTTCATTGGTTTCTACACTTATAACTTGGGAAGAGTAGCAACAATTATGTTAACCAAGGTGATCCGACATGAGTTGTGCAAGGCTACAACTCTTTAGGCAATCTCTCTGATTGCTTGCAGGGGAAGAAATTAACCAATGAACATGTAGAGCTTTCTCTTACACTGAACCGTGTTGTGTATTGTTATTAATGTAATGAAGAAGCCTAATTTCAGGAAAATGAAACTGTGACCGTTGATTTTGGACCGAGGACCTTTATTAGTTATGGACTAGTTGGTTACCACCTCGACCACGCTCCACCACCGGCTTCACGCGGCTTGTCCTAATCTACTATATGTTTTTGTTGCTTACACACCTTTTCGTTGAAACGCACATTATTCTATGTACTAATCATTAAAAGTCAAACCAACCTACGGCATTCAAGTATTCTTACGTGGAAATGCAGTGACAAATGCTAGTTTTCTCTAGTGTGTAAAACAGTCGTGGGCTTTCGGGTAACCGTCGACGTTCGGATCGGATTATTCGGATTTCGGTTCTCTTTTATAACACTTCCTAAGTTCCATTCTAGTAAATTTGCAAGTACGGGTCGGGTTAGGATATAACACATCGGGTTCGGATCGGTTTTGTATCACATTATAGAACCCATAAAGTAATCATATATCATTCGGATTCGGGTTATATCGGATCGGTTCGGATATACCCGAAATAAAACCTAAAATTAAAAGTATAACATAAGAAATATATAATTTATATATAATTAAATATTTAATATAGTTATTTAAATTTTAAATACTTATCGTTAGATAACATATCAAAATAAATATGAAATTGAATATTTGAAGTATATATTCATGTTTCATATAATTATATACATATTATTATGGACATTCGGATAGGTTTCTTCGGATATTTTTCGGATTTTTCGGTTTTTTCGGTTTTTCGGGTTACCCGTTCGGGTTTGGTTAATAACACTTCGGGTTCGGATATGTTTTGTACCACCTTACAAGACCATTCGGATATTTTTTACCTTTCGGACCGGATACGGATCTGGTTTTTCGGTTCGGATTTTGGATTACGGATATTATGCTCAGGCCTAGTGTAAAGTATGAAATAAAAATAATTTATGTATTAAAGGAATTCGTTTTTTTCGTCATGTATTTCATGTCTAAATAAATCCAGTTGTATAAATTCAATAAACAGTCTTCTTAGCGTTGCTTGATTAATATGAATTTGCTTGTTTTAGATCAGATTTAAAATGGAAAGGGACTAAGCATCTATTATTTTTATTTCAAAGGGACTTTCATATATCTTTGCTTCAGTACAAAGGAAATTATGTTTGGTGTTCGATTTCACGTCTCAACTCAAAACTACATAAGTTTCAAAAAAAAAAAAAAAAAACTCAAAACTACATATGTCAATTATTATTATTCTGATTAAATCATATCTCATTTTTTTACTATTTTTCTAAACAAATTACATCTTTTAGTCAATTGGAAAATGTATGTACTAACATTTTAGGTAATAAAATTTTAAAACGAATCATAAAATATAATTATTCACACTTTGTTTTATAGTTCTGGTTACAACAATATTTTATCATAATTAATAACTAGTAGGAGTTTTCTTCTGCGAAAATGCTTAGCAGATAACAACTGGACTCTCGTGACCTTTTTTTGCAGCGTTTATTCCTACGTCGTGATATATACGCGCTGGTGTGACGTGTGTAAGCTCTCTGTCCCGCGTTGAGCTGTCACTCTCTTTTGTCTGTCTCCGTCGCTGTTTCTTTGGCTTCCTCTCTCATTCTCCACCACCACTATCATTAAATCCTTTTTTCTCCCCACTAATCAACCGTTAAAGAGAAGCTTAAAGCTTAAACGTTCACAGTAAAATCTCTTATAAAGAAAGAAACACGCATCTCCTAAACCTTACCCTTATCGTTCCACTAATCAATATTTTCATCTCTCTCCGACATGACAGACGACAGAGTCTACCCGGCCTCTAAACCTCCCGGCGTTGCCGGAGCAACCGCCAACCCAACTTTCCCGGCGACTAAAGCTCAGCTCTACAGCGCAAACCGCCCCGCTTACCGTCCGCCAGCCCCCCGCCGCCGCACGCATAGCCGCGGATGCTGCCGTCGCTGCTGCTGCTGGACGATTTTCGTAATCATCCTCTTGATCCTTCTCCTCGCCGCCGCGTCCGCCGTCGTTTACCTAATCTACTGTCCTCAGCGTCCGAGCTTCACCGTCTCTTCCCTCAAAGTCTCCTCTCTCAACCTCACCTCCTCCACGCACCTCGCCACCGCCATATCCCTCTCCGTCGTTGCCAAGAACCCGAACAAAAACGTCGGGTTCAGCTACGACGCCGCCGACGTCACGGTCTACAGAGTCTCCCCCGGAGACGATGACGTTGTGATCGGTAAAGGCTCGATCGCGTCGTTTGTGCACGGTGAGAAGAACACGACTCTGCTTAAGTCTACGGTGGGGAGTCCTCCGGGAGATCTTGACGAGCTGTCGGCGAGTAAGCTCAAGGGAGATTTGAAGGCGAAGAGAGGAGTGGCGGTTAAGATTGTTCTTGACACGAAGGTGAAAGTGAAGATGGGAGCTGTGAAGACGCCTAAGTCAGGGATCAGGGTTACTTGTGAAGGGATTAGAGCGGTGGCTCCGACGGGGAAGAAGGCGACGACGGCTGTTACCACCGCTGCTAAGTGTAAGGTTGATCTCAGGTTCAAGGTCTGGAAATTCACTTTTTAAAACATTGGGGAAGGAAAATGAAAATCTTACATTCCATTTTTTTTGTTATATAAATCCATTGTTTCATTTCTTTTTAATTTGATTTCATATACAGTTTTTTCGATTCTGGTAAGACTTTATTTTTTTGTTTATGTAAATGAAGATATATACATTGTGTTCGGTCCAAATATTATTGTTTGTGGTGGATTTGCGAGATAGTCAAAATCGAGTCAAAATCGAGAGTATAATTAGGTAGATGACTATGATTTTGACATTATTGAGTGAATAATATTTTACCTTCTTCTAAGCCGGTTATACCCCCACTGAAAACAAGTTACCGGTCAAAACAAAAAGAAAGATGACATGAATGACTTAAGAGATAGATCACATTCACCGTGTACTGTTAACTAACGAATCAAGCAAATACATCCACGTGACATGATTTCTTACTACGTACAGGTTAACTATGCTATATAGATGTTCTATTCCATTTATAAAAGTATTATGTTTGATAGAAACAAACAAAACACCTTCATACGAAACATAACCATAAACCTTAAACTCAACCCTACATCTAAATACTAAACCCAAAACCCGAATTTCTAAACCAAAACCAAAATATTAAATCTAATTTCTAATTATAATATATTTTAAAAATAAAATAAAATAAAAATATGTAAATTTTGAACTATTATTCTATACTATCTAAAATGGAACGGAGACTATTCTTGTGCACTAATGCATTTGTGTTCTACCTTAACCCACTTCCAACAAAAATAGTATATGACACTAACCTCATCCCAACTCCTCGATAATAAACAATATAACAATCCCACCATAAACCCCTAAATACTTAACCTTAAACCATAATCACTATACCCTAAACTAAAATATAAACCCTAAACCCAAATATAAACCCTCAATCTAAATAGAATGGAATTAAATAAATAGCATAATACATTTTGGTGAAAATACGAAATGTCTACGATATCATCGAAGAAGTTAATGCTAACTCCAACCTTACCTCCTCCACCTACAAAATACTATACCCTAAACTTTAATCACTAAACGCAAATATAAATCATAAACCCAAATATTAAAAGTATGTAACGCATTACCATTATACATGAGGCATATAGAATAGAAAATTTGAAAATGTAGTTACAATCTAAAGACATCTTAACATATTTCAAATGTTGATATGGTTATGCATTCATGGAAGATGGTAATGCTTGCCACAATGTCAACCCCAACCGTACATAAACTAAACCCTACATGGAAATATAAACCCTAATCCAATGTCAATCTCAATCTTTCATAAACTAAACCCTAGCCACTAATCCCTAAACCCTACATAGAATATAAACCTTTATCCATCTCAACCTCAATTTTTCATAAATTAAACCCAAATTTCAAAATGCAAGTAACATGCATTTCTATTCTACATGAGCATATATAATAGAATAGGTAACAAACGATATAACACATTACATATATATTGTCTAAAATTTTGAAGTGTCTATGATTACATGGAATGACGTAATGCTTACACCAAATTCAGATTGATTGTAGCGAAAAGAAATAAAGATTAACGGCATTAAAAGAGGTGGAAGAGACAACATAATATGAATATCCTTCCCATTCAACATCACATTGTATTCTGTTTTATTTGATGTCATAATAAATTATGTTCTATTTACGTTCAATCTATTATTTCTCTTTACAAAATCATATACAGACTAATATAAAACACATATATACATCAATACAAAACTCATATCAATAGAACATGAAACAGCAAAGAACAAGATTGAACCCTTTCTTTCAAGCATCAAATAAAATATAACTTACTAAATAGTACATTATATATTAATAAACATGATAAATAAGAGAAGAGTTGTTCCATTTCATAAAATAGTATAGAAATACTATTACTCTTCCAGCTCATCCATGACAAACCTGAATAAGACAACGAAAAAGAAGCACACGTTAGTATACAAGTTGGAAGGAAATGACAGCATATGAGATAGGCTACTAGTATATGAATTACTCTATGCTTAGGTTAAATGTTTAGTTGTGTCAATCAAAAATAGCTTATGCGAGTAAAAAAGTAACATATGCAATTAGAATTATACCATCTGAAATAATATATAACATATTATTAGAATTGTATATATATATATATATGGAAAGGAACTGATGGTCAGATGGAATGGAAAACGAATAATATATTAGTTCTGATGCGATTCTTCAGAAATAGCAGAGAATGAAATGGCACGTAACTAGTCTCTAAAACTAAGATTTTTCATTTCAAATAGCACATGTTCCATAAGATATTTCATTTCTAAGAGAACTAAACTTGTTTTATCGTAAAAGGACTTTTCATTCTAAAATGACTATCCCCCTTCGCAGTAAACAAATGAGTACGGCGAACCAAGAAAAGTTCAACCCTAAATCAATTTTTTTTGCCTTAGCTTACTAGATCGGGCATGCAACAGAAACGATGGGTTAGATTTATCAACTTAGAATAGACTATGGCCGAATCTATTCCAAATAATGGGGAAAAGCATTGAAATAATCTATGGCACAAAACAGAGAACTTACAATATTGCAACAGATCTCAACCTGATCGGCGATAAGAAGGAGATGAGGCTATGGTGGTCGTTCATGCCGATCACACTTACGAACTCTTCTCACAACCAATTTTACAAGCAGAGGTGATTTCTCCTTTGCAACGCACTTCGAGGAGTCGAAGAAACGCAGAAGAGGCCGACCGTGGCGATTGGCAGAGAAAATCAGTGGGTTAAAGGAAGGTGAGCAAACCGTCGACAGTAATCTACACTTTCTCAAAAGTTACCAAAACAAATAAAAAAGATAATGTGATGTTAATAGCGCCCCGAGTGAATTTTCTCAATTAAAGATTAAAAAAATTTAATTTTCTTTTCAGCAGGTTCTGCCGGTTGGAGTTAGGGACAAAACATCAATATTACATAAAATTGTATCAATGTATAGAAAAACTAGGGTAATTGTCTACCAACCTAATTATGGATTATTGTAGTGTCATACAACCCAATTCCCCAAAAAAAAAATGTTAAAACGCATTTAATAATATGGTGGCAGTTATGCGTGTGAGGTTGGTTGACCACTAGTACTGCAAGTGCTTTGGTCAGTTAATCTATAACTAGATAATTAAGCTAGCGACCTTTTTTTGTGTGTTGGATGTATCAATTAATTAAGCTACCATGTGGATGTGGTACATATCCTAAGAACCTATGAATTATTATGAATGTTACGTACATATTAATCTCATGGTTTGCTGCATGCTGCCAAATGACAAAGTCTTCGGGTATTGTAATTTATTAACGAAAAAAAAATTATTAACGAAGTTTGGGTTCGAATTTGCGTCGGCTTAAGGAGTATAGAAGGTGTCGGTGAAATGTTTATAATATCATTTCGACTCAACTTAAACAAGAAAAAGTAAAGTCATAAATGATTCAAAATCAGGTGTCATGTATTATCAACGACAAAAGGAAGATTAGGTGTTATGGTGTTACAGGGCCGGCTCAAGGTATTATCGGGCCCTCGGGCAAAAAAATATTTTAGTTTTTTCTTTATATGCATATGTGGATAACTTAAAATTTTTGAACCCCTATACTTAGTTATTTTTAAAATTTTGGGCTCCTCTTTAATACTATTTTTGTTAAAAACTGTTTTGGCCCCAGGGCCCACGCCCCCTTGCCCCGTGCCCTAAGCCGGCCCTGATGGTGTAAAACGATGACTTACATTACATGTGATGGAATGTGTTCCATTTCCACAATTAATATAAAAAATATTCTTATTTGGTTGATTTAATCGGTTAACAATACACCACTCCAAAGTTTTCATCTAAATTAATCTCAACTCAAATATAATTGTATGCACTGGATTCTGATCCACGTTTAGAAAACGCGGATTTATTTTTGAAATTAAATAAATTATTTTTATATAATTTTATATAAGATAATGTATAGGTTTTGGGTACATTTAGCCGAACGCATTAAACTGTACCAAATTTGAAAAACAACCCAAAATTAAGATGAATTTCATAAATAACCGAACATATCTTATATATTTGGAACAGAAAAATAGAAACCAAACTAAAGACTAAATGAGTACTTAAATTTATACCATTAATAAAAACTATATGTGGTAATGATCACGTCATGTGTAAGCATATTTGAATAATCTGTCATATATTCATGGGGATTTATTGTTAGAGTAATTATATAATAGATTATTGAAAAATAATAAATGAGTTAATTTAAATTATGTAAAATATTTATATAGTTAGAAAAATATAAGGTAAGACCAAATAAATAGCTAAGTCTAATGAAATGGTCCAACAACCTTGTTTAAATAGATTTTTTAGGACTTTTTCCCTTTTAATAGTATAAACTAGATTTTGACCCGCGCTTAGAAAGCGCTGATTTATTGGATTATATTATAATACAAAGTCTTATTATATAGAAAAATATAATCTTTAACAGTTATATAATCTATAAATTATTTTATTTGATATTTTATATGTACACTTTTACGTAAAAGTTTCTTTTAGATATGAGAATTATATCCGGATCAAAATAAAAAACGAACCGATCCAAAAATATAGGTTTAGTTCAGGTCGAGAGAAGATAACCTATTGATTTTTTTTAGACCCGCATGTCTTTGTTTGAGTCTGGGTCCTACTCTAGACCCGATCATAAATATGTTGTGTTTATTAGGTATATTTGGATATTTCGAATATGTTTCTGGTATTATGGATATTTTTCTAAGTTTTTGGTTTACGATTATAGTTTTTGATTTCAGGTAAATTTTCAAATTATTAAAAATTTGTTATTTGAATAAAATTTTGGGTATTTTTCAGTTCATCATGTCAAATTTTGAATTTTTAGGTATTTGAATTTTTTGGGTATTTGTTTGGAGTTTCAAGTATATTATTGTACAAAAACATGGTTGATGAAATATTTTTCTTAGAAAAGGTATTATTAGGAATAATATTAGGATATGTTAAAATATTTAAAATATTGTATGGTTAGAATGATTAATGGTATCACCAAAAAAATAATAAATAGTTAGTTATACATGACTCCAAAAACTTTATATATTAGATTTTTAAAAACTTCTTCCCTTTTAATAATTTTTATTCATTTTTAAGTGAAAAGTATATAAAAGTAAAATATCTAAATCAATAATTTTCAAAATCGTAAATAATCAATATTGATATCGTGAAGTCGGGTTAGCTTTAACAGAACCAATGAATTTCTACATTTTTGAAGGTAACATGAATATTCAGAAAACTCATTTTTAAATATGAGAATATCTATCAAACTATAGACGGTTGAAAGTTTAGTATATGACATGAGATTTTAGTGGAAAAGTTTATATATGATATGATTACTTTATTATAAAGGAAAGAGAAAGTTAGAATGTACACATATATGTCGTGTAACTTCTATTGCTTTAAATCATATATTATATGATAAAAGTGATAATATAAAACATTAGTTTTAATGCTTTTATGATTAAAAAACAAAATTGTAAATATAGTAATAGTAATAATTAGGATTTAGGAGTAAGATTTGAATAAATCAAGGAATTGAATAAATTATTGTTAGAGAAATATATGGTAACATATTGTGAGTCTAAATTTAAGGTAAGACAAAAAATAATGAATTAAATGAAAGGGTCCAAACAACTTTCATAAGTAGATTTTTAAACACTTTTTCCCTTTTAATAGTATTGATTACTTTAAAACCAAGTCTTTTATTGATAAGAAACTAAGAAAATCTCGGTTAAATCTCCACACTGAAAAGAGCAATAAAACAAACTATTGAAATGGTTAGATAGCAAGATGCTGATGAGTAAAATCAAACAGGTTTATCTCAATCTTTATTTATAGAAAAATATAGTGTTGTTGGGGTCAATAAGTGTTTGGAATCAAAATGATAGTTGCCACACAGCCACAGAACTTTCAGAACCATGTGACAACCACATGTTATTAGATGTCCAAGCTGACTTTTGAGTTAGTCAGTCGCAAGGGCTTGGTGTTTCTGTACACGTAAATTCATTTCACACTAACTTATTGTAAATATATCTAATAGATACGATGAATAGAACTTCAATATCAAGGGTTGGTTGAACTAAACATATATGCAACGTCAAGGGTGAACCATCGAGTTACTTGGAATAAACGTATATGCAACGTTAAGACTACTGTAGCCGTCATGGGCTCCCTAAACCCAGAGCCGTGCCTTATGTGTTACTAGAAAGGCATTTGCCTCGGGCCTTAACAAAAAATAGATACTTTAGGGGCCCCAAGTTCTTGTTAAGCGTATTGGTAATATAAGTTTAGCATGATGTTATTTTCGCTTGAATTCATGTTAGGATTTTAATCACAATTCACAATAGATATAGGATCTTAAACAATGAATACATGTCAAATCTTGTGTATGGAAAGCGGCTGGAGAGAATCTTAATGCCTTTATTGTGACTTAAGTTAAATATGAAAGTTTCGTTCAAAAAAAAAGTTAAATAGGAAAATCATTTTATAATAGTGTTGACCTGCTAATTAGTTATTTTAGTTACTAATTTTATAAAATACATCCAAAATGTATTGATACTACGTACTGAATAGCCTAACTATCATATACTTATATGAAATTATTTTCTTATAAATGTTGATTATGAAAATTTGGCAAAATAATTTCTTGAATATAAGAAAACATATTATGTCTTAGTCCTTTTTACTGTTTTGTTTAAATAATGTTTTGTATTAAAAAAAAATTACAAAGAAATTCTTTTGTTTTCAGTAATTTTATATTTAAAATTTTGTATTACAATTTCCAAAGTTGAAATGGAAACATTTATTTCCAAATTTTAAATGAAAAAATTATTTTTAAGTTTGCCTTAGGCCTCAATATGCCTTGGCACGGCAGTGCCTAAACCACTATAATAGCTCTTTTTGGTTCAGAATATGAAACATAAAATGTTAATGAAACACTTACACACCTCCCTCGGAGTTGGAATTTCTTACTTCAGATACATAAAAATAACGATTAGTATTGTAGTTGCGGTGATAGGATCAGTTATCACCACAAGCAGAATGCCGAGAACCACCGCCAATATACACAGGAACAAATCCCACACCCATGACTTTAAACGCCTCAAGAAGATTGATATGAGACTACAAGTCACATGATTATTCGTACTAGGTGTTCTTGTTTCCTGGAAGCAAGGACAAGCACATACTGGTACCTACAAGTCACATGATTAACCTCTTAACTGCTTATAAATATAGAGAGATAGATATATATATATAAAGATAACAGAAGATTTTGTTTACCTCTTTACCGCGTCTTCCAGCTGGAAACCGAGTGATTATACTATAGTCCTTCTTCCAATAGGAGCAAGAGCTAAGATCTAGGTGATCAACAGAATGCGCAGCCTGAAGGGAATACGTTTTCAGAGACTTGCAGCCATGTGCATTTAAGCACTTGAGACTCAGTGGAAGCCCTGTTAGTGATACGAGGTTGTTGCAGTAATTGAGGCTGAGAGTTACCAATGAGGTTAGCTCGCCCACCATCTTTGACGATATTATCTTGAATTCTTGTCTGCTGAGATCTAAGTATGTCAACTTGGTGAGATGCTTAAGCTCATTTGGTAATGACTCAATTTTCTTGCAGTTGTCAAGCCAAAGCTCAAGCAGATTGTATGTTGTTCCTTGATCTTGCTTCACCACAGTTCTGAGGTTTGTACAGTCAGTAAGTGTTAGACTCTCCAGCTGAGATAGTCCTGGCAGTTCTTCAAGGCTACGGCAGTTGGAAAGCGTCAAGTGTTTCAGCTTGGTAAGAAAACTCATTGTTGTAGGTAACCTCTCAAAGATATTCCCACTGAGATCCAACTTCTCTAGCGCTTGCATGTGCTCAATGTCATCAGGGATCTGCTGGATGTTTAGGTTGATGAGATTCAACTCCTGTAACCATGGAAACCCTGAAAAGCTACCACACTTGAAATAACCACCCTTCACGCTCCACTTAAACCGCATGATGTCCAGTGTTTTGAAACCGTAGGGAGGTGACTTGAGCTCCAGTTCACGAGATATGTGGTTATCAGAAACAAAAGATATATGGTCTGCATATCCTCCAAGAAGCATCAGCTCGATTTGTAAGTTGCCTTTGATTGATGGATTCGTAAGAGAGCATCCCAGAGTGTCTCCCAAAAACGGCTCTGTGCCATAAAAACACAGGCGGACTGATCTAATCCGCATGCTTGTGCCTTGAACGTCAGCACTTCTAGATTTCATTATTTTTATCCTCAGATCCTTCAGCCCATCACATTTGGACACATCAAGTTTCTGCAGTCTAGATAGGCTGCATATGGACTTTGGAATCCGTTTCAAGGAACTGCAACCTTCAAGTATCAACTCCTCCAGATACACTGCTTCCTCAAGATCTGGAAGTTCTGTTAAATCCTTAGATCCGGTCATATCTAGTTTCCTCAGATTCAAGAGTTTCTGTAAAGTAAACAGAGGGAAATGTTATTTCAAGAAAGCAAAAAAAAAAAAAGTTTTCTTGCAAGGATGTGAAGGGACTTACAAAAGTAGAGCATACCGGTGTTCCACTCCAAAGGGTTTTGAGCTTGCTGTAACACAGCTTTAGCTCAACAAGACAATCTGGACTGATACTGGTAGGCAAGGTTGTAAAAGGATATGCATCCCAGTGTAGTAATCTAAGCTTATGTACACTCAAATTGTCCTCTAAAATAATATATTTTTTCCAGGGTTCTAAACATCCTCCTGATTGCTTAGAGTTATATATCTTAAGACAACTGAGATTATGCATCGGCTTGAAAACATCCCAGTTGATTTGAATACCAGGGGGCATTTCACAAACATCTAGCGCCACGCCTTCAATTAAGTGCGTACCCTGACATATGAATATATGATAGATAATGAAAAGAGTTAATTATGGAAGTGTCCTAAATTTGTATGCACCACTAAAAATGTCAGCATTCGTTTGGTATGTTTTTAAGGATTAAAAAAATTACCTATTTTAGGATACAGATGTTTTTCTAAAGGAAAAATAAAACCAGGTTTTGAAGCTATTATAAATATGAATCTAGGAAATTATAAAATATTCATTCACATAGTCGGTAATACATGTTAAGCTAGATGGGTTTCCAACCTAAAACCAATTGGTGATAAGTGGAGTGGTCCATCCATCTTATATATTACTAAGGATCATTTTCAATATCCGATGTGGGACATTTATCCCTAATACGCTCCCTCGAGATGATGGCTCTTTGAGCGTCAATCTCGGAATGTTCGGGCAAGGATCGTCGATGAGCCGAATTTGGGCTGGATCGATATGGGGCCATCATCTCGAGGGGGCGTATTAGGGACAAATGTCCCACATCGGTAGTTGGAAGGGATCTTTAGTAATATATAGGGCTTTTTGCAAAAGTGACTCAAAACTTGGAGTCAAACAGAAAACTAACCTTTTCTTTTGACTCCTTTTTTTTTGAGATTTTAACCCCACACCTGCAGTTTATCTACGAAAATGCCATTAACATTTTTTTTTTTTTTTAGACGCCTTATTATAAGTCGTCTAATAAGTCGTCCAGATGGAAGACTTTCCAGACGACTTAATTAAGTCGTCCGATAAGTCGTCCAGCTGGGAAGACTTTCCAGACGCCTTATTATAAGTCGTCTAATAAGTCGTCCAGATGGAAGACTTTCCAGACGACTTAATTAAGTCGTCCGATAAGTCGTCCAGCTGGGAAGACTTTCCAGACGCCTTATTATAAGTCGTCTAATAAGTCGTCCAGATGGAAGACTTTCCAGACGACTTAATTAAGTCGTCCGATAAGTCGTCCAGCTGGGAAGACTTTCCAGACGCCTTATTATAAGTCGTCTAATAAGTCGTCCAGATGGAAGACTTTCCAGACGACTTAATTAAGTCGTCCGATAAGTCGTCCAGCTGGGAAGACTTTCCAGACGCCTTATTATAAGTCGTCTAATAAGTCGTCCAGATGGAAGACTTTCCAGACGACTTAATTAAGTCGTCCGATAAGTCGTCCAGCTGGGAAGACTTTCCAGACGCCTTATTATAAGTCGTCTAATAAGTCGTCCAGATGGAAGACTTTCCAGACGACTTAATTAAGTCGTCCGATAAGTCGTCCAGCTGGGAAGACTTTCCAGACGCCTTATTATAAGTCGTCTAATAAGTCGTCCAGATGGAAGACTTTCCAGACGACTTAATTAAGTCGTCCGATAAGTCGTCCAGCTGGGAAGACTTTCCAGACGCCTTATTATAAGTCGTCTAATAAGTCGTCCAGATGGAAGACTTTCCAGACGACTTAATTAAGTCGTCCGATAAGTCGTCCAGCTGGGAAGACTTTCCAGACGCCTTATTATAAGTCGTCTAATAAGTCGTCCAGATGGAAGACTTTCCAGACGACTTAATTAAGTCGTCCGATAAGTCGTCCAGCTGGGAAGACTTTCCAGACGCCTTATTATAAGTCGTCTAATAAGTCGTCCAGATGGAAGACTTTCCAGACGACTTAATTAAGTCGTCCGATAAGTCGTCCAGCTGGGAAGACTTTCCAGACGCCTTATTATAAGTCGTCTAATAAGTCGTCCAGATGGAAGACTTTCCAGACGACTTAATTAAGTCGTCCGATAAGTCGTCCAGCTGGGAAGACTTTCCAGACGCCTTATTATAAGTCGTCTAATAAGTCGTCCAGATGGAAGACTTTCCAGACGACTTAATTAAGTCGTCCGATAAGTCGTCCAGCTGGGAAGACTTTCCAGACGCCTTATTATAAGTCGTCTAATAAGTCGTCCAGATGGAAGACTTTCCAGACGACTTAATTAAGTCGTCCGATAAGTCGTCCAGCTGGGAAGACTTTCCAGACGCCTTATTATAAGTCGTCTAATAAGTCGTCCAGATGGAAGACTTTCCAGACGACTTAATTAAGTCGTCCGATAAGTCGTCCAGCTGGGAAGACTTTCCAGACGCCTTATTATAAGTCGTCTAATAAGTCGTCCAGATGGAAGACTTTCCAGACGACTTAATTAAGTCGTCCGATAAGTCGTCCAGCTGGGAAGACTTTCCAGACGCCTTATTATAAGTCGTCTAATAAGTCGTCCAGATGGAAGACTTTCCAGACGACTTAATTAAGTCGTCCGATAAGTCGTCCAGCTGGGAAGACTTTCCAGACGCCTTATTATAAGTCGTCTAATAAGTCGTCCAGATGGAAGACTTTCCAGACGACTTAATTAAGTCGTCCGATAAGTCGTCCAGCTGGGAAGACTTTCCAGACGCCTTATTATAAGTCGTCTAATAAGTCGTCCAGATGGAAGACTTTCCAGACGACTTAATTAAGTCGTCCGATAAGTCGTCCAGCTGGGAAGACTTTCCAGACGCCTTATTATAAGTCGTCTAATAAGTCGTCCAGATGGAAGACTTTCCAGACGACTTAATTAAGTCGTCCGATAAGTCGTCCAGCTGGGAAGACTTTCCAGACGCCTTATTATAAGTCGTCTAATAAGTCGTCCAGATGGAAGACTTTCCAGACGACTTAATTAAGTCGTCCGATAAGTCGTCCAGCTGGGAAGACTTTCCAGACGCCTTATTATAAGTCGTCTAATAAGTCGTCCAGATGGAAGACTTTCCAGACGACTTAATTAAGTCGTCCGATAAGTCGTCCAGCTGGGAAGACTTTCCAGACGCCTTATTATAAGTCGTCTAATAAGTCGTCCAGATGGAAGACTTTCCAGACGACTTAATTAAGTCGTCCGATAAGTCGTCCAGCTGGGAAGACTTTCCAGACGCCTTATTATAAGTCGTCTAATAAGTCGTCCAGATGGAAGACTTTCCAGACGACTTAATTAAGTCGTCCGATAAGTCGTCCAGCTGGGAAGACTTTCCAGACGCCTTATTATAAGTCGTCTAATAAGTCGTCCAGATGGAAGACTTTCCAGACGACTTAATTAAGTCGTCCGATAAGTCGTCCAGCTGGGAAGACTTTCCAGACGCCTTATTATAAGTCGTCTAATAAGTCGTCCAGATGGAAGACTTTCCAGACGACTTAATTAAGTCGTCCGATAAGTCGTCCAGCTGGGAAGACTTTCCAGACGCCTTATTATAAGTCGTCTAATAAGTCGTCCAGATGGAAGACTTTCCAGACGACTTAATTAAGTCGTCCGATAAGTCGTCCAGCTGGGAAGACTTTCCAGACGCCTTATTATAAGTCGTCTAATAAGTCGTCCAGATGGAAGACTTTCCAGACGACTTAATTAAGTCGTCCGATAAGTCGTCCAGCTGGGAAGACTTTCCAGACGCCTTATTATAAGTCGTCTAATAAGTCGTCCAGATGGAAGACTTTCCAGACGACTTAATTAAGTCGTCCGATAAGTCGTCCAGCTGGGAAGACTTTCCAGACGCCTTATTATAAGTCGTCTAATAAGTCGTCCAGATGGAAGACTTTCCAGACGACTTAATTAAGTCGTCCGATAAGTCGTCCAGCTGGGAAGACTTTCCAGACGCCTTATTATAAGTCGTCTAATAAGTCGTCCAGATGGAAGACTTTCCAGACGACTTAATTAAGTCGTCCGATAAGTCGTCCAGCTGGGAAGACTTTCCAGACGCCTTATTATAAGTCGTCTAATAAGTCGTCCAGATGGAAGACTTTCCAGACGACTTAATTAAGTCGTCCGATAAGTCGTCCAGCTGGGAAGACTTTCCAGACGCCTTATTATAAGTCGTCTAATAAGTCGTCCAGATGGAAGACTTTCCAGACGACTTAATTAAGTCGTCCGATAAGTCGTCCAGCTGGGAAGACTTTCCAGACGCCTTATTATAAGTCGTCTAATAAGTCGTCCAGATGGAAGACTTTCCAGACGACTTAATTAAGTCGTCCGATAAGTCGTCCAGCTGGGAAGACTTTCCAGACGCCTTATTATAAGTCGTCTAATAAGTCGTCCAGATGGAAGACTTTCCAGACGACTTAATTAAGTCGTCCGATAAGTCGTCCAGCTGGGAAGACTTTCCAGACGCCTTATTATAAGTCGTCTAATAAGTCGTCCAGATGGAAGACTTTCCAGACGACTTAATTAAGTCGTCCGATAAGTCGTCCAGCTGGGAAGACTTTCCAGACGCCTTATTATAAGTCGTCTAATAAGTCGTCCAGATGGAAGACTTTCCAGACGACTTAATTAAGTCGTCCGATAAGTCGTCCAGCTGGGAAGACTTTCCAGACGCCTTATTATAAGTCGTCTAATAAGTCGTCCAGATGGAAGACTTTCCAGACGACTTAATTAAGTCGTCCGATAAGTCGTCCAGCTGGGAAGACTTTCCAGACGCCTTATTATAAGTCGTCTAATAAGTCGTCCAGATGGAAGACTTTCCAGACGACTTAATTAAGTCGTCCGATAAGTCGTCCAGCTGGGAAGACTTTCCAGACGCCTTATTATAAGTCGTCTAATAAGTCGTCCAGATGGAAGACTTTCCAGACGACTTATAATAAGTCGTCTGCGCAGTCTTTTGGATTGAAGTAAATACCTGACTCAAGATAGCAGCTTTCATTGATCTGCGGCCTCTGCTGCCCTCGTAAGCCAGTATCGGTGGAGACGGACTGTCTGCTCTGGGACCACCAATACTAGCACCCAATTCCGGCATAGCTGTGTACGTCTAGACCTGAAGAACTTGTATAAACCCATCCACGGTGTAACAGCCAGCAATTTCTTTGTTCCACAAAGAGTCCATCAGCACCTTAAACGCGACTCTCCCCCATGGATAATTCTCAAACCGTTCTAAATCCATCACTAGCCTTGCCAGAGTAGATCGTGTAGCGGTTGAAAACTTTCTCCCTTCAATGAATCCAGTGAAGATGGAGAGGTACGCGAGCCGCTTGCGATCTTCCCTGGACCAATCCCCGCATCTCTTCAGTGCTGCTATTATCTGATCAGTAGTTGGCCCAGCTTCCAGATGAACTCCCAGCATCCCCCAGAAAGAAACCATCTCTGGGGTAACGTCACATTTTGGTGTCTCAAGGTCCTCGATGTACTCGCAGTTTAGACCAGTGAGGTTTTCAAACTCTAACAGTGAAAACCTCAAAGGTTCTGGACCAACGAGAGACCACATCTCATACTTCTTCTTAATGTCCAGCTTGAAACTGAGCATGTAGTGAACCAGCCTTGAAGCCCAACCAAATCCCTGCTCCTTGAACTTGATGAAAACTCCCAAACTCGACTCCTTGAGCTCTTCAAATTCGTCATCAGTAAGAGCTTTCCTAAGAGCAGTATGCAACTTGCTGTTATCCGTATGATACGAAATGCTATTGTGGGCTTCTGGTTCTTCCCCTGATGTGTATAACCTACGGGGGAGTTCTGGAATATCCATCCTTTTTGTCTGCAAAATAATCAAAGACAACAATATAAGTCCAGACGACTTAGTAGACGACTTAAATTACTTACAAGTCTTCCAGTCGCAGAAGGAGTTGGAGTACTCGTCATTGCGGTTATAGATCTGAAAAAATAAACGTGAAACGGTGAGAATGAGTAAATTGATAGAGACAACGTTTTATGTTCATCTTTTCCTCGAGATTGATGACTTAGCGGCGTTAGGGTTTACAGAGAAACGGCGCTAAGGTTTACAGAGAAGAAGCGGCGGCGCTAGGGTTTAGAAGAAGCGGCGGCGCTAGTGTTTAGAACGTTGGTGACCACGGTGGCGAGGGCGACGGTTTGTTCGGAAATAGTGGAATCGGCGGCGCTAGGGTTTAGAGGAATCGGCGCGGCTAGGGTTAGAAGAAGCTGCGGCGACAACGGTGAGAATGAAGTGAGATAGATAGCCGATGTTGAGAACGATGGTTTGTTCGGAAATCGTGGGAATTCGAAATCGCCTTTGAGAGGGAGAACTGTTAGGGTTTCTGAATTTCGCGAAAAATGAAACAAAAAAAATAAAAATCACCTTATATATTGGGTAAATAATCCGGTTAGCTTTAAAATTACATTGGTAAACTTTAAGGTTTGGTCCGGTTTAGACGACTTATTCTGGCTGATAATGTACAACAGACGACTTAATATTTAGTCGTCTGTTTTCAGACGACAAAATATTAAGTCGTCCTAGACCCTAAAATGAACCCCTAAACTAAAATGACTAGATTAACTAACTAACCACGTTATAAAATCAAATTATACTTAAATAGTGTTTACTATACACAGAAATGAACACGCATAAGTAATTTTAAAAATTTTCAAAAACGGTTTTAATGCTTTCCAAAATCTAACCCTAAGAACACATACAATACTACAACATATGTTGATGAAACATAAACTAAAGAATATCATGACTCACTACTACTTTCACTCATCTATGCTGAAAACAATTGAAATTTGTTATATCTTAATTTATACCTCCTAAGACATATGTTAATTACATAATTCCCATTTTTCACTTATCAAAATATTTTTTACAAAATTTTTAAATTATGTTTAAGACTAACTGTCCAGACGACTTTCAGTTAAGTCGTCTGGACGACTTATTTTCAAGTCGTCTAAACAGACGACTTGCGAGGGGTAGAAACGTAAAAAAAATTTCGTTTTATTGTTTGGTCACAAGGGGATAGTTGTAATTTCAATAGCCTTTTAGGTTATTTTTGCCTTTGACCCAAGTTGGGGTATTGTTTTGGATTTGACTCCAAGTTTTGAGTCACAATTGGCAATTCTCCCTAATATATAATATAGATGGGCCACTCCACTTATCACCAATTGGTTTTAGGGTGGAATTCCATCTAGCTTAACAATACACAACACAGTATACAATCTCAATTCGTTTTTTTTTTTTTGGTAAAATCTCAATTCGTTTTTGCTTCTTTGCTTTCTTAAGTTAGTTTGCGTTTGTTCATAACAAAGAGGAATCTTGGCATAACCAAAATGAAACACATATTGCTTGTACTTACTGTCTTGTTTGCAAGTACTTGACGGATGTCGTGATGGTGCCACAAGATACGTTGATGTGCAGGGCTGTTGTCTGAATCTTGACGCACAATTTGTTTTCCCATCTGCTCCAACAAACAGTGCATAGCTATACGCCCATCAGCGGACACCCTGATGAGAGACTTTTCCTCTAAAACTCTCATCCCGTCTTTACCTTGACCAAGAAGTTTCCTGACTCGCCGGACAGGTTCTCCATTAAAAAGGCATGCCACATGAAGAAATGCTCTCCTACCAGGTTTATCTAAACCATCATAGCTACTTCTCAACTCCATCATGATATTCTCGGGAAGAGCTTCCTCAAATGATTTCAAAGCATCTCGCCACTCCACTACCGACTTGCCGCGGAGATACACGCCGAAAGCCTCAAGTGCAAAAGGAAGACCTTGAGCAAGCTCAGAGATACTTATAGAAAGATCTTTGTAGACAATAGGAGGTTTTGCTCCTTGAAAAGCAATCCTCTGAAAGATCTGGAGAGCCTTATCATCCTTTACGTACTCGACTTTGTACACGGCACATGAGGAGTTGAGCAAGCTCTTGTCTTGTGTTGTTATGATGATTCGGCTCCCTGATCCAAACCAACTAGCTTCTTTTGCCAAGGCGTCCAGCTGTTTCACATCATCCACATCATCAATCACAATTAGAGATTTTAGGTTTACTAGCCTTGACTGGATACAAGTAGCTCCCTGTCCAAGGCTCAGTGACTTGAAATCTTCTTTCCCAAGGATATTGGAAAGAAGCTGCTTCTGTAGGAATAAGGGACCATGTTTTTTCAAAGAAGAAACTCCTTCCATGAAGCAGTGATGGGTCTTGAAATGGTGTTTGTGTTTTTCATAAAAATTCTTGGCTATGGTTGTTTTGCCAATCCCTACCATCCCCCAGATTCCTACCATACGAACCTCATTCGTCGTAAAGTCCATGTCCAAGAGATGTTCGATTTGTTGCATGTGAGCTTCCATACCAACAATGTCCCCAATATCCATTGGCAACATTGACAACAACATGTTTGAAACACGTTCAACAACTCCCTCAACCATCGTGGCGTCGTCCTTGCTAACAATATCAGTAAAAACAACAATAAGGATGATGCATGGGCACACATAGGGCTGGAATTTTTAACCAAACATAACCTAACCGAACCGAAAAGTTTGGTTTTCAGTTAGTTCGGTAAAAAAATCGATTTCAGTTCAGTAACTGGTTAGTTCGGTATTATAGAAAAAAATCCAAACAGTACCAATCTTAACCTAAATTCTAAACTGAACCAACAAAAATCATAATCGAAATAACCGAATTAACCAAAATCTAAAGAGAAATAATCAAAATAACTGAAATTAACCCAAATATTATTCAATTTAAACCAAAAATTTAACAAAACTAACCGCAAAACATAAAATTTTGGTATAGTTTTTTGAAACCGATCTAACTGAAAACCGAACCAAACTTTTTTGGTTTACTTCGGTGAGATTTTGACCACCCGAACTAGCCGACCCGAATTACCCGAATAAACCGAACCCGCAGGCCTAGGCACACATAATTGTCCGACCTCACGAATGAGGCATTTTAATTTTAATGGTGTACAAAGATTTAAGTCACTTCCAGAATCAACAATAATAGAAGGAAAACAAGAGCTTACCATTTTCTTGACTCAGTGGCTTGCGTGTTTGCGATTCTCTGAAGAGCTTCTTTCCAGCTGGGAATCTTGGGACTTTGGTGGTGGTATATCAAAGCAAAACTTCTCCGATGATTTCTAACGTCAGAGATATCTACGTCGTAGAAAACAGGAATGACAACAATCTTTTTATCCAATTCAAGTTTCATTATCATTCGAAGCTCTTCCAAGCACCAGCTTGAAGTACCATAGTTCTTTGAGATGACCACAATAGCAAACCTCGAAGTCTTTATGGCTTCACGGAGTCTTCTTGGAACACAGTCTCCCATTTCCAGCGTCCGGTCGTCTTTGAAAGTCCGTATTCCTTGTCTGAGCAGTTCTTTGTGCAAATGGCTAATGATGTTTTTACGGGTATCCGCACCTCTGAAGCTGAGGAAGACATCGTAGTTGACTCCACGAAGTGAAGGGGACGACGGCATTTGGTTTCAGTTTTTGATCAGTCTCTGTCTTTGGATAACAAGCCAATTAAAAGGGTGAATGAATGTTTAGGGGAAACACCTCTTTGAACTCTTCAAAGTCAGCGTATTCTCAATAGAAATTCTATATAATATATATTATTCTATATGAAATTATTGCGAGTTTGCATATCTACCCTACCATGTAAGACAAATTATAAATTGGATTTCTTGCAAAATTAGTCAATATTAGCCCAAATAACTAGGTTCAGGACGGATAAGATAATTATTAAGGGAATCTCTCCATGTGTATTTTTTTGTTTACTACAGTTTGGCATTGATTAATGAAATTGAGTAAACGCTGTCACTTGCAGTGCTGACAAACCATACGATTTTTTTTTAAAGGAAAAAAGAGTAAAGGATTCCTTGGGTTTGTGTTCTTCCTCCATATGATTTAGATGAGAGTTTGTTTGGCTTCACATCTTTAATCAAAATCGTACATACAACTTTGTGAAAGAATTTTAATACCAATAATAATGTCACAGAACAAACTTGGTATCAAGCAGGTCCCCCTCACATATTGTAATCTTCATTTGCTTTCCGATCATAACAACCTTCCTGATCATACTTGCCACTAGCACCGTAGGAGTTAAAACTGTTATCTCTTCCGGTTCTCTTTGGTTCGTGAGTCCTTTTTCCTGCGACCTAATCAGTCATTGCAAGTGCTTGAGATAACTTTGCTACGGTTCTTTAGCTTAAATTCGGAAACAAAAGTAAAAGAGAGGGTTACCTCACCTGTCTTTCACCGAGCTCATTAACCTTTCCATCAGAGAAAAGTCTGTCAACCGAACCTTCAGCCAGAAAGGTAACAAAACCAAACCCTCTTGACCTTCCACTGTGGTGGTGGTCGTACATAGTCTGATGCTCAGTTATGTCACCATATACACATAAATACTTCTTCAGCTCATTTACAAATATGAAAAGCCCCCATTATCATCAACAACAACAACCACATACAGAACAGAGAACCTTAGAGCAACTTTAACCCTACAACCCCAAGAGAGTTTCTTAATGTTTTTTTAATTAATTGATTGTACCTTTTTTACTTAAAAACTTTAGCTAAGAAACTATTAGAAATGTGTGCTCCAATGGTAGTTTCTTAGTTAGGGGTTCTTAATTTTTTTTTTTTGAAAGATAAAAAAATATTGATCGCAATATTGATCACCATGATCACCATGATTTATGCACATATCCTCGAACGTTTGATCAAAATATTGATCAAAATATTGATCAAAATATTGATCAAAATATTGATCAAAATATTGATCAAAATATTGATCAAAATATTGATCAAAATATTGATCAAAATATTGATCAAAATATTGATCAAAATATTGATCAAAATATTGATCAAAATATTGATCAAAATATTGATCAAAATATTGATCAAAATATTGATCAAAATATTGATCAAAATATTGATCAAAATATTGATCAAAATATTGATCAAAATATTGATCAAAATATTGATCAAAATATTGATCAAAATATTGATCAAAATATTGATCAAAATATTGATCAAAATATTGATCAAAATATTGATCAAAATATTGATCAAAATATTGATCAAAATATTGATCAAAATATTGATCAAAATATTGATCAAAATATTGATCAAAATATTGATCAAAATATTGATCAAAATATTGATCAAAATATTGATCGCAATATTGATCAAAATATTGATCAAAATCATCTACTCCCTCAGAAGTGTTATGTGAAGAAGAAGCCATAGATTTTTTTTTTCTTTTTTTTGTGAACGTGAAAAATTTGTGGTCGAAGAGAAGACTTTATAACTTGAAGGATGAGGAAAAACTTTATTTTTTTGGTGATCAATGTAAGACAAGATAAAAAAACAATGAAATGTGATGATGAGAGTAGAGTGTAACGTTTTTGTGATTATGATAAGAACGGAAGAAATGTGATGATGAGAGTTCGTGATTATGATAAGAACGGAAGGAATGTGATGATGAGAGTAGAGTGAAAATAATGAAATGCATTGCAATGCTTTATATAGAGCAGCAGAGAAGAGTTACACAACCAACACTCGTGACACATACACTTGTTAACCATACACTCGTGACACAAAACGCACAAAACTCGTGACAGAAACAACCAAAACGCGTGACACGGACATACAAAACATACAAAGCTCGTGACTTCAACTTGCATACAAACATACAAAACTCTGTCTCCTGACTTCTTTTGTCTTGTCCTCTCACATACAAAGCTCGTGACTTCTTTCTCTCTGCACACGGGAAGAAGGGCAATAAGATACATATCACATAAACATACAACAAAAACTTCACACAAGAAAGGCACAAAAGATGACACTTAAACTCGAAAACATTACATATAACAGTCGATCGGTGGAGAAGACGGAGAAGACGGAGAAGACGGAGGAGACGCCATGAAGAGCGGGAGAATCGTCGTCTTCGTGATGGGTTTCGATCCCTCCTCCGTCACGGAGAAGAGGAGAAGACGAAAACGAACGCGAGACGGATGATCAGTATGGAGGATCGGTGTGGAGGATCAGTATGGAGGATCGGTGTGGAGGATCTGTGTGGAAGATCGGTGGTGGGTTTGGATCAATCGTCGGTTTCGACTTTCTTTGGACGGAGAACACTAGAAGACAAGAAGTGAGAGGAGAGAAGAAAGAACGAAAGAAAGAAAAATTAAAAAAAAAATAACACAGAATGGGGACACATGTGTATAAAACTCCAGTTATAATCGGTAACCAAACTCTCTAATTAAGGATCGATAACTCCTGTTTTATTTTCTTTTCCTTTTATTTAAATCACTTTTTTAACTCTACGAAGGATCAGCGTTAATGCTGGTCTTAGAGAAGGAAACTCTCGTACAAATTGATAAAATTCTGATAACAATCAACAAGTCGTTGTAGTATAGTGGTAAGTATTCCCGCCTGTCACCCGGGTGACCCGGGTTCGATGCCCGGCAACGGCGATTAATATAATTTTTAATACGAAATTTGAGTATTTTCGTAATAAAGAAAACAAAATAATGGCTTCGTCCAGGTTCGAACTGGAGACCTTCAGTGTGTTAGACTGACGTGATAACCAACTACACCACGAAACCCCTGTGTGATTGATTAGTAAATGCAAGTAACTATATCATTCGACGTTAGAGAGCTTTCTATACGCGATTTGTTTCCGCTCACGGTTTAAAAAGTAGTATAAAGTTTCACCTTACTTCATCTTCTTTTTCCGGAGCTGCTTTAATCACCTTAGCTCTCGGTTTCCGACTCAAGATAACGTTGTTCATCACGGAGGACTTGTGCTTCATGATACGAGAAGGTTGTAGCGGTTTATGAGAAAGCATAATCCAATGCTGAAACTTCCTAATGAAGATTCAGATGTTGCAGAAGAGCGTAAACCTGTTAATTGTGACCTACGTAAAGAGGCTGCTCACAATCTGTATTTGATCTCGCGAGACAGGTCTTGAAGGATCACTGCACTTTCTGACGTTAATGCGTAAAACCAACTATTAATACTGTCTTAAGATTTGATTAATTGTTTAATTATACCTTTAACACTTCATTAACTGAACCTATTTTTCGAGTTTAAAATTTTAATTCCGAGATTATTACTTCGTTTCTTCTCACCATTTAACCTCAAATTTAAAAAGTTTATATGTAAATAAAGGAGAGGTAATATTGATTATAAAATCGGTGTAAACAGAATAGAATCGGTTTAAATCGGTTCACTGTATATCTGACCATAGAATCAAAACTAAAATAAATATTAAATAGCAACATTTGTGTTTATGCCAACAAACCATTTGAATTTTTAAGTGAACAAAAAAAAGGCTTGGGGGTGCTTGAACATTCTCGACTCCTTAACAGAAAGCAAAGATGCTCTTATCAGAACTGATCATTCTATTTGCGTAAGCAGTCCCAACGATCCTTTCCATCTGTTGCATATAACATCACAATACTTCTCATTACAACTCACTCATCACATTGGTGCTACTGAAAGAGCCGACTCTTATCAGGGTAAAAAACACTATATCTCAGAAACTGAAAACAAACCAGCTAAGAGTTTTACATAAGAAAAGACAGAACCAGACTTCATAAAATTCATCTGTGATAGACCTCTAAGCATTGTTATGCATAATACCACTTCCTAGTTCTAGTTGAGGAACTAGTACTATTTGAAATCAATGGAGTGATAGAAGACGACTAGGTATGACTCTCAGTGTGTAAAAAAGCATCACATGATTGGAAATGAGAATTGTGAAAGTACCTTGAGCAGATCAAAACGAGAAAAAAGTGCAGTGGACATCATGTCATACGATCCTTCATCAAGCATGTTCATTATCTGCAGTTAAAGCTACAATGATGAGCATCCGACTGTCTTTCTCCTGATAAGAGTTGTGTTGCTACTAGTTCGATTAACATGCTCTTACCTCAGGGTAGAACTCCTTTCGCTCCGGAAGAGAATAGAATATCAAGTTCTTTATGCCACGGATCTGAAACACCATAAGCCAACATTGATCAGAATTGAATTCGTATCATAGAACGTAATCAGAGATCAAAGATATATATATTGAGGAGAAGAAAAAAACCTTGTATCTACGATAGAAGTATGCCCTCTCAGTGTAAAGCATGATCTTTCGGCTCCCTGCGAAAAACCATTCTCGTGCACGGGATATATCCGCATTCTTTGTATAGCTGAAAACAAGAGTCAGGATTAGGCTACCATCCGATGAAAGAAATCCAGATAACAATGAAACAGCAACTTCAGTACAGGGAAGGAAATGGTCTCACTCTCCAAGAAGACAGAAAGAGGCATTCTGCGACTTCAGATAGTTTCTAACCCTGACGAAATCGTAGTAAGAAGGAATAAAGATCATGACTCCTCCCTACAAACAGGATTAAAATACGACAATCAGGCTCCCAAATTTAAGTGATAAGAACAAGGTCTTTGTTCTGACCAACTGTAATTTAAACTAGGTCAGCCTTTGAATGATGAGAGTACCTGAACAGAATCTTTGATCTTTGGGAATATCTGAACCAAACAGAACATAATCAGAAGATATTGTATTTAGGATTCAACACAAAAATACAAGTATAGTCTGTGTAGTGACCCTACTTTCAGTGGTATAAAAACAAAAACTGAACAAAGAAATGCGGCAATGCACAATATCATCCCTTTAATATATCCATGAAAAATTAGTTAATAAGCAAATTAAAAGCTAGACCTTTTTGGTAAAATATTCAAGGCGGGCGTTGTCTGCTTGGGTCATGGAGTCTGCATCAAATCTTTCATAAATCTGCAACACAGAAATAAAGAGATAAGATGTCTAGAACCTTTATATTTAAGCAAGATGATATTATACCTGACGGACAGGGAGCAACACTTTCTCGAGAACACCTTTGTATTCACACGCCAGCTTTATCTGCATTGATTCATCTAAAAAGTGTGATGTGACATTTTTAATTCAAAGCTAAAACTGAAAGACAAGTTAATAAATATCTACAATCTTTGTTTGAAAAGACTTGATAATTCAATTCAAATCGTAGTAGTAGTCTTTAATCATCTAATACCCTCATAACACTAGCAACGGAAAGATACCGGAGATGCATGAAAACGAATGCCTACCCTTCCTTTATAGTTCAAGCATTGGCGATTGAATAGACCATTCATCTCTGAGATTAAATATTCTTTGGGTTAGTAAGAGTTTTGAAACTTCAATAATCACCACTGCCTTCTTTCACAGTGGGCAGAGCAATACCTGGAGTTAAATAGGAACTTAGAATTATCGACTGTCGATAGAACCGTGCCTGTCCGTCCAAATACCTGAACATAGGACAATATTATTTAAGATTCTGCCAGATTTGGGCTCTGCGACACAAAAACCGTATTAGAGAGAAAAAACTTGAAGTCGGAAGAACTACATACAACGGCCGGATCCGCATGACATTGGTACCATGTTGCTTTGTTGGCAATCTATTTATGTGGTCGACGACTGTAGCAAGGAACGACCAATTCTGAAACATTATAATAAAGCACTTAAGGAATGAAGACATAATACTCCACCTTTGCAAAATCTATACATTTACCACAAAACCTACCTGCATAGATATTATATCTGCATGATCAATAATCAAAACCTATCCACATGGAAATTAAAGAAATATTAGTAAGTTCAATAAGGAGATACAGGATACGATTTCAAATATTTGCAACTACAGGCCATCATAGACCAGGTTTAAGAGATAAAACAATAGTAGACTATGTTACTGAAAAATATTGGCATCAATCGTCTGCTATCTATATAATATATGTTCTCCACGCAGTGATAAACGAAAATACCTCAATGGAGGACAGATAATCAACATCCCTTTCCTTGTTTTCTTCTGCTTGACCAATTGCCTAGAAAGAGTAAAAAATGATAAAGAGATTGAATCAAGAAGATTTACACTAGTAAGTCATCTTACAATAAGATAGGTAAAGGTACCTACCATATGTAACTTGAGAGGGGAAGCAATAATCATGTCCGAGGAATAGAAGTCACCATACAGTCTAATGCTCTTCCTGGAATCAACAAGAAAATTCAAGTCTCAGGCACCTACCAAATTATTTACAAACAGGAGAACGCACTGCAATGTTAAGGATGATGTAAGGATATACCTTGTATGCTTAATGCCTAACATAAACTCATCATCACTGTTCTTCTCACCAAAAAGGGCTTGCCAATCAGAAGGTTTTGAAGACTTGTGGGTTGTCGACTTTCCATTTTTGGATGTCTTCTCATCATCGTCATCAGATTCGTCTTCACATCCAAACTCAGCATTAAACCGGTCAAGGTGTTCTACATTAACCTGAAATCAATGAACGATATTTGAAGAGAACATAGGCAACTCAAGACATAATCAGCAACCGAGAAAATATTAATGCAGAGCAATCTTAATTTACCCCGTACACCGTACACAAACAAAATAACTCAATTCTTTTTACATCATATGCTGAAAATCAAGCTCGTACGCATCCATGAGATGTCAAGTATCATAGAATAACGCAACATAGTCACATAGCAGGTGTCAGTTAAAAACAAAGAACTAAATTTCATAATTTATGTACCCTTTGAGATTCTGGAGTTAGTTGTATGAGTCTCTTAACAACGCGAAAGGCAATACTCCTCATCGGTAGTAGAATCAATACCTGGATATACAAGAAACGAAAGGCCAACTGTCAAATACGAGCAACAACATATATACACACACAAAGCATCTGCAGAAGGAAAAGAGAAGGGGTCACCTTTGGACGAGTAAATCCTTGGTCAAGGAATCCATCATCAGAAAGAATTTCCTCTTCAGACGTCTCTCGATGCTTCGCAATTTTACTTTCATTCTTCTTCACAAGATCTCTCGTTTTAAAAATGTGATTCAGCTGCATCAGACAAACTGACTTCAATAAAACTTGGAGAAATGTTACGTGGAATTAAAAGCAACAGAAACCTCATAAAATAATCTTTAGAAAAATGAAACAAGTATGCACGCACAGAATGCATAAGATAAGCGTCCATGGCACTTGAGTCTTCTTCACGGCCTTTATTGTAAAATGGTCTCTTGTTACAATGCAAAATATCCAGGTAGCTGTTGCCTGGAAAATCAAATACTATAATCAACGACAGAGCCATAAAAACAACAAGAAAGATATACAGTACAAATGAATAAAAATTAGAAATGGTGATTCCCAGAATATAATACGTACAAATGGAGAAGAATCTTCTTCTTTTAGATGAGTCAAAATCCTTCCCACCAGATTTCTGGTATAATTGAAGCCAGTGCTTAAATAACTTCGGCTTGAGGCCATAAGGTGCATCACTCTGAACAGCCTGCAAAATAAGATTTTAGTGCTACTGATAACTCAAAAGTTAGGAAGACGAATACTGCAAACATATCTTTCTGTGAACACATACATCGAGGAAATTATGTCTAGTTCCTTTCCACCTGCAATTTGGCATGTCGATGGCCGGTGCTTCCCATTTAAATTTCCACTTGCCTTCGGGTAAGGTTTTCAATTCTTCACTTGATAATATGTGACTAAGGTGCTCGTTAAATGCACTGAAAAAAACAACAAACGTATGAAATTTAAAATTGCATTGGATTAAAACAGGACACCAAAATCTAAGAAACTTTTAGAGAAACCACAATCTAAAATTAAGTTTACCTAGCAGATGAAGAAGCATCTACTAACGGTTGGCCATTGGTACTCAACTCAAGCTCCTCGTCCGTTTCATAACGGTCAGAATCTTCTTCCTCGCTATGATTATCATTGTTCTCCTTCTCTGTGTTCTCAGTAAGACCTTGATCGTCCCCTTTATTTAACAAGACAAAGAGAAGGATGACTGAGATCAATTTGCCAAAAGATGAGTAAACTACAAGTGAGTTGAAACAATATTCACGTTTACAGGCATAAATGAGAGAAACCAGTAAGCCACCAATAATTTTCAATACAAGGAAGAAAAATCACCTTGAATCTCATCATCTTCTCCGTCTGTAGAGATTTGATCCTCAGACCCACTGTCATCATCATCTCCTTCTGTGTCGCTTTTACCTTCCTCCTCTCTCTGCCTGCGAAAGGATTTCGAAGTCCATATTTTAAAGATAAAAACTTTAAACGAGTACTACAGTAGAGCGGAACAAGAATGTGGAATGTAATTGCTTCGAACCTCGAAACTAGATATATTCACTTAAACCAAATAGTACCAAATCAACCAAACAGCTTAAGAGTTTGATATAAAGGCACCTTCTTTTGTTCATATCAGCAACGGCTTTGTTAGATGAACCGAGAGACGCCAGCAAATTATCGTAAGTCGTCGGTTTTCTGTAAACAACTGCTTCCGGTTCGTCCTCAATAGGATCTTCTTCTTCTTCAGATGAATCTACAAATACAAAATACTCAGAATAGTTGATTTTGAGTTGTTGACATCATATGGAACTACTACTTGCAAGAGCTAAAACATTACCTAGATCATCCTCCTCTGTTGGATGATTGGTAACAGCTTCCTTCTCAACAAGTTTAGCCTTCTTCGTCTCCCGTTTCTTATCGTATTTCTCGTGTGGTCTGTGCCTCTTCGACACTGCTTTGGAGTTTGGAGCCATCTGAGAGTTCTCGCTTTTGCTTCACTGCGTTTGAATCGTCAGATTGATGATTGCCGCCGATATTAGGGTTTCGAGGAGAGGCGGTGAGATATCGAAGAGGACGACGGAGATTTTCGTTGGGGGAAACAACTTTACCTAACGCCGTTTAAAAGCTCTTTTGGGTTTAGGGTTTATCGATTTTTATACTAGGAGTAAAAAAGTTAAAACGCTTTTTACTGCTTACTGGTAACTTACTTAGGTGACCGGACCACCCTGACCAGTCCAAATAAATTTAAGGTTTGGAACAACAAACCAAATATATATTTTGCTTGGTATGTCACACTCACTCGATTGTGTCTTTGGCCCAAAAAGAATTTCACTCTGACACCCCGATTTACATAATAAAATGTTACGATAAGTAAATAGCTCTGATACCAAAATGTGGCACCCGCCACTTTCGAAATATAATAAATTGATAAAAGTGGAAATAAAATAATAATACAACTCAAATAATAATAATTTTCATATCATAATATAAAAGTCAATACGATACCAAAAGGCCTAAAAGTCCAACATCGATAACATCCGAAATATAAAATACGACATAAACCGAAAGTCTGAAATAGGAATAACATAAACGATAAAAGTCCAAAGGCCTAAAGGCCCGATAAAGATAAAAGCGGTAAAAACGATAGAAGCCCAAAAGCCCAATAGCACCGGTCCGATAATCACTCCTGCTCGTCGGTCTCACCTGAAAGGGGGAAGAAGGAGGGGTGAGCAACAGGGGAGTTGCCCAGCGAGGTATGGGATGCTAAACCGCAAACCACAGACTGAGTTCATAGCACTACTAAAATGTAGGCCTAGCTCTAGCATGAAACAAACACGGTGCCTATTACACCACACATAACAATCAATATTCGGCTAGAGGACTAGCCGTTACAACTCATGCGCTTATA
>NC_027755.1:21826149-21853941 GCF_000695525.1 Brassica oleracea var. oleracea
ACGAGAGGAACACGATGGTAGTCTTGGATTCACGAGATTCATCACGGTTAGGAAGTTATGGGCGATTTACTAAACGGAAACGAAACTGAGCTTAAGGAATGCGGTTTCCGGCGATTACCTAGGGTGTTTATCGGTGGTGGCAAGCTGAACGTGGTCACGGCGCACGGTTGCTCCGGCGACGAGCTCAGGTGAGCTTTCTTCCTTCTTCTCCTTCTTCTCTCTCTCTTTCTCTCTCTCTTTCTCAAGCTTTAAAGAAGATGGAGATGGTGGGGAAGAAGGTGGAGATGGTGGAAGAGAAGGTGGAAGTGGTGGGGTTGGAGAAAGAAGTGGAGATGGTGGAGATAGTGGAGATGGTGGGAGTGGTGGGTCATTACAAAATAGTTATGAAAATCTCGTTGTTAATTTCAACATTCATTCACTGTTTTCATGATATTCTCTAATCTTCTATCCATTTATCAATATAGTTTAATCTTTTTTAATATTTTAAATAAACTTAATTATTTATTATATATCTACCTTTTTAATAATATTTCCATAACCATCATCTTTGATATTTCTTTTTTTTTTCTTCTCATAGGTTCAAGATTTCTCCATCCTTGGAACGTTTTTTGTTCTGTGATTTGGTATAAAATGTAACTAACCCCACTATATATTTTGGGCTTAGAGAATGATGATCTCCACCATAAATATAAAACTAATATTAAGATTCCGAAGCAAGCCCCGTTAGGACATGATTAACTCCGATTTTTTAGCAGAGGTTTTTAATTCATGATTTGACACTTTATTGGTTTTTTTTTTAGATAATTTTCGGTTAAGAACCGTTTCTTATCCGAAATTAAGAATCTCAGTTAAGAGGTTGGGGTTAATGATGGTCTTAAGCTTGCAAATAAAATTACTTGCATTACATCACTTGAGAATCAAAAATAACACACTTACGTGCATGATTCACTATAATTAACTTTAGGTGTATATATCTTATACATTTTTTCTCGATTACATTATGAATATTATTATATTTCGAAACAAAAAAAAATCTTCGATTATTTTGTTCTCTTCATCAGTCACTTGACGAGATGTAGAGGAACCGGAAGAGAAAGAGGCAACAAAGGTTCATGAACAATCCCAACAGATGTCTTGCAATGATCAGAGCTCACCATCTTCTCCATCTCCATAATCTCGTTGATAAGTCCCATTAATATCCTCTCCATAGCTTCACCATCGGTCCAATCTCTAACCGTGGCCTTAACCAATGCCGGATTTTGACTAATCAAATCCCAAACCGGAAAATTCTTCCTTGGCATCATGTAATCTTCAGCTTTGAGTCTAAGACTAGGACAATAATCACCAGCACCATCTCCTAGGTAGATCATCTTCATATTCTTTCCTTCTTTGGTAAAAGAAGCTTGAATCCTCTCAATAATCAAACTCTATTACAATTATAAAATAAAATTATTAATTATAACAGTAGAAACACAAACCCGAATCCCTATAGATTCAGCATATGACATGTGTTGATAGTATATATAACAAAAAATTCATGTATACCTTGCACATGTTAGGAGGGCAACGAGAGCAACCATGGGAAGATTTGGTGAAGTCATTGTAAGGAGAGATTCTTAACCTTCCTTGTTCATCTACAAGTCCAGGGTTTGTGTTAATCTCTGAGAAATACTCACTAATCCCGAGATGTTCAACAATGGTTTCGATGAAGAACGTGTTGGCATCACTCACTATTCTCAGCTCGCACCTGAAATATTACCAGGATTATAATGGATTATTCATTACTATAAGTCTTAATCTTTAATAAATAAAAAATCTCTAATCAAATAAATTAATTTAAAATTTTGATTTACCCTAAAGCATGAGCGGACTTGATGGCAGGGATGACACGAGGATGAATAGGGATCCTTCTCAATACTTGTTTGATTTCTTCAATGGTTTTACCATGATCATGAAGCTCCTTCATCATCCGATCCTGTTACGTAAAAAAAAGACAAATATGTTTTAGCTTAAATTTCGAGAATCTTGACGAACACGGAAAAAAAGCCCTAACAGAGAAGAGAGAGAGATGGATGATGAACAAACCATGAGAGAGTTCCAAGGCATTGTGGGGAGAAGCTGTTCGAACAACTCGGTGAAGCCAAGCTCATCGACGACCCAGTTATCACTGTCCACGTCGATGATCGTCTTGTCGAAATCGAATACGATGACAATGTTGTTCTTGTTAGCCATTGTTCCGACAAAACAGAGAAAGACTCTTGCGGGAAACCTTAAAGTTTGTTAGGTATCTGTGTGATTATTATAATGAATGTGGAGGAGATGAATGTGGTTTATATACAAGTGGAGAAGAGAGAAACGAATATGGACTTTTTCAGAAGATGCCATTGGAATATTACTTTGAGAGTATGCTAAGAAAGAATTGGTATTTGGTTCTTATTTTTTTTAAACCGTTGGATCTAATGATGGTTTTGGTCAGATGTTGACTAGGTGTGCTGATCCGACGGTGTTTGACGCCTCTTGGTTTATTTTCTGGGGTATTATTATTATTTAACTCAGTTTGGCTTGTTAATAGTTTGTTTAAAGTGGGATTTTAGGCAGCTGAGAAGACACGTGAATGAGATAAAAGAATATTCCACCTATTAATCCGTTCCAATTTTTTATTTATTTATTAGAATAAATTCTTACCAAATAAAAAAAGATTTTGTCTTGAAAAAATACTAAACCAAAAAAAAGTATACGCAATGTATATTGATTTTTTTTCTTCAAACGGTTATTCTATTACTCAAACGCAATATATTTTGATTTCTTTCTTCCTTTTGCATGGGATATATATGGATGATATTTTACTACCGAGTGACACATTTGCTCTTGCTTATGTATATTAGCTTATGATATTTCTCAATTAAATTACATTTTATTTCGTGTTTTCGGCATCACATTCTTTTATAGGGAGAATAATTTTGTTCGAATGAAACAAAAATTATGCATGGTTAGTGGTTTTATCTAATAGGTTACACGCTTTGTCGACAAAGCTAAGGCCACAAACCTATCACTCGGTTGGACTAAACCTTAAAACGTAGCATTTATCAAAATTTAAAGTGTGAAATACATGTGGGGATTGCATCAGAAGGCACTAGCGAGTTGAGGAGGAAAGTTGAAAGGAATATTCTTTGAGTTAAGGATCATCATATTTCTTTGGTGGCCACATCTTTCAATCAATATTCATCCATTTGATTTCTTCAATTATTTTTTTTCTAAAATTGAAAGCAATTTCAGCCGATCACCAAGTCTTAGTATGACAACACAACACTGTATGTGTATATCTCTATTTATAAAATATTCATAATATATCTGGAATTTATCTGACTATATCAGAAAGATCCCCATCAAAACATTGTTCTTTTATTCCTCTTCCTCACGTCTTTAGACAACTATTGTAATATTAGACAACTATTGTAATATCAAAGGAAGTATTTTTTTAGTTGTAAATCTGTAGAGCCACGAAAATCCATAGTAGGGACGATTCGTCACTCTAGAACAACTAGTTGAATGGTTTTTTTTTTTTTTGAATATATGTTAAATTTATTCAAAAAAATAAATAACATTCTTACAACTAGTGCATCAGTTTTTTTTAAAAAACTATGGAACTTCTATGTAAATGATAGAAAATTGTGTGTCATCTTGTGGCAAGCCACAGATATATATAGACCTGCTGTCAGTTTGAAGTTTCCCTGTTGGCGAAAAGCTAAGCATCGATCCCGAACTTGTCGATCCACCATTCTCGCAAGTGTTACTGCTGTAATAGGTGTAGTAGCCCCATGTCTCATATCATTCCTTTCTTTCCACAGTGAGTATATTGTGGCTTGGATGGTGTACCTTGTGAGGAAAGTCTCAAGTAGACCTTGATTAGTGTCCATACTCAGGTCCATTAATTCCGACCATCTTGTAGTGAAATTTGCCTGCAACAGACCAGACATTAAGAGTGACCAGACCTCCGATGAGGTAGACGCATTCGAAAAACAGATGCTCCCGAGTTTCCAAGCTAGTTGAATGGTTTAAATTTCATTATCTTATAACATAAAACCACAGTTCTGTCTAACGTCGCATGGCCATATTATGTTATGGATATATATATTCTCCATATTATCCTCTATACTTGAAGCCATTTTTAGTATAATTAGAGTTCTGTGTTTATCATCTACTAAGCTCAATAATCAGCAATGACAATGGCAGATCGTGATAATATGTAGTCAAAGATGATACTGTTCTCAACATTGAGGATATGAGGATTTGAGGATACAAGTAATTTTTTATTGTGGGTAGCAGTAAAAATTACAAAAGGGTGTCTGGAAATACAATTGAAAAGAGAGACATATAGAGAGCATACGGAGTGTTCAAGAAGAAAAAGATATGACAAAAGAATCAATTAACAAATTGCAACACAGACCCTTCCCAACGTCTCATACTTGAAAAAAAAAATCCCACACAACATAAGCTGTTTCTTCTTAAAAGAGTAATAGAATCGAAGCTAAAAGAAAGAGGACAACCTAAGTAGGAAGGGTGGTTCAGATATTTCAGAAAATTACCCTTATGGTAAAAAAGATTTCTCCTTTACTTCCCCAACCCAACAATTTTTACCGTCTAACTCCTGAAAGATTATACTGTTTCTTCTTCCATGGACAGCGTTGCAGTGACTGGTCAGGCTTTGGTCTTGGTCACAGCATAACTCTGTTACTACTACACCTTTTTTCTGGTTACATAATCACTTTGGTAGAGCTAAAAAAGAGCGAGAGAGAGTCTGGAAAAATGAAAGGAAAGTTAAATTGGAGCAAGCTGGTTCCATGTTTTTTTCTTCCATCTCTCTCACCAGTTCATGCATAGTACATGTACAAGCTGTTCGCTGCTGCACAAGCAATTGAGTTCTCTGTTGGGTGCCAAGCCATGTGCAGCAACTTATTTGTGAAGTCATATCCGTTCCCATTCGCCTCTGCTCCTGGACTCTCTGATCCTGCGTCCAAACACAATTTTTCACTACAGAAGAAGACAGTAAAAGCTTTGAATGAGTAGATTGTAACTACTACCAACTAACCTCGTCTAACCATACGTGTCATGCTGCTAATAGTTCTGGAAGGTCTTGCAGGTGTCTGGATTTGCCTCCTAATATAATCAATGGATGCAAAAAATTGCAATTGATCAACATAAATCTATAACTTGGGGTTAAACTATCAATGTTCTCTGTTTTTTTTATTTACCTCATAGGGTTTTTGCTAGCTTCCAAAGTTGCAGCTTCAGTACTTCCTTGAGACGCTCCAAATACACGGAATAGATTGCTGGTTTCAAGCACAATAAGTTTAGTCATTTCTTCATCCCTTATATAAGATAGAATAGTATTGGAATTGACCAAAACACAAGCAAGCAAGAACCTGTAAGAGCCTGTTGCTACCCTCAATCCATCACCACTTAGGCAACACTCGAATTTATCAAAGATGGAGTCATTTTCATATAGATCGCATAGCTGCAAACGCGGTAAAAACATAATGTGGTTAGTTTTCAAGAAATAATCATCAAGTAAGAGATGCCCACAGATAGAAGCGCTTACCTTGGGTCTCAGATGTTCATGAACCTGATAAGATGCAACCGGACCAGAATCCATGTTTATGTCCCACAGCTGAAACGTCAGAAAGGGCAAATATCAGAAACTACTAAAGGTTACACTTATGTTGGCCAAAAATTAGAAAATGTGAATCAGATGATTTCCAAACCTTGAGGGTCATGTAATCGCGGCTAAGTATGTATCTCCCATCTTTTGAAAATTTAATATCTGAAATGGAGGCAATTATCTCTGTGAAAAATGATCTGGAACCAGGCGCTTCCGGTTCTTCAAACCTAAGATATGAAGTAGCAAAGGTCAGTGGTCTGAAACTTTAGTCTAATAATCTTCACTTGCAAGTCATTTCTGACAAGATATGAGACTTGTCTACTTATTTATATCCCTTCTTATTTAGAATTTTACCCTTTTCGATGAAGGATGAGGATAACAGAACTTACAATTTAGTATGAGAATCACACAGAGCTGATTGCCTCATATCAATCAAACGGATGGAGCCTTTTGAGCTGCTATATGCGAGCATATTACAATGGATTGGATGAAACTCAGCAGATGTAATAACCTCTGCAGACACCATGTAGTATTCAAAACATGCTCGACGAGCATATATCTTATATAGTAAACGTGAAAATAAGAGAATTTCAAAATATGGAGGTGAAAACATATACGTGAAAATAAGACAATACAAAACATAACTGATAAAAAGGGAAGGAAGCATACCAGTTAAGTCCTCCATGTTTGTAGGCTTAACATCAACAATGTTGAAGCTCTGGTTGCTGATTTCCAAATTCCAGAGATTTACGCGCAGATCATCGGCAGAAATGAAGGTTTCTCCATCGCTTCAAAGTTTAGAAAAACATACATCAGTGCAATGGAGAAAACAATGCACTGTAAGGCATGTACGTACTAGTTGTGAAATTTAATATCAACTAAATTCGTTAATGAGAATGGTAGCACAACAAGACGTGAAAAGACATGTATAATAAAATTCTAAAAGTGTATTTAAATATTTACTGAGATGGAAAATCAAGGAGAAAGACAGTAAAAATGTGGTTATAAACATATCACGAGTGAAACATATAAAAACTTAGGAAAAAGAATACCTGCTGTTTGAGATTGAATTAATATGGTAATCATGTGCATGAGCATACACTCTTCGGCATCTTGCCACAAGGCTTGTCTCCAGGCTAGTCACCTAGATATGCAGAACGACCCATTATTCCAAGCGAAGTATCAATTGACTAATGCATGTCACAAATTTGTACTGAGCTTTAGTTACAACATAAGGAAAGATGGCAGCTAGTAAACTCCCTACATTTCACAACTCAAGTAGTAGGAAAACATGCACACCTTCCAGTCTCAAAGTACAAAGCAATCAAATAGATCACTGGATCAACTCTTTATACTGGAATCAAGCTAAAGGCATTCAGCAAAAATAATATAGTAGACATGCTGGATATAAATATGCATATAGTTTTTCAAATCCTGAAACTAAAAACTTTCAAAATAATACTGCGTTTAAGTACAACTACCACAGGCAAACGCAGAGATGGGAGGCCTCCTGGAGGGAAGGAAAATTTGCTCAGGTAGTCATGCGCTGGATCAGCATGTACTCCATTAGCAACTACTGGAGGAGGGCTACTTGAACTCGGTTGACCTGGAGTTTTCGACGGATCAATATTCATTTCACTAATTTTCTTGATCTTCTTCTCTTGTACCTGCTCGATCAAAAATGAGTAAGGACGTCAAAAACTCTTTCATCTTTTTGTTTTTTACGGAGCATAACAAACCAGTTTCTAGACCACTTTCGCATGCGACACCTAAAATATTCCGAAACAAGCTAAAAGGCCATTCAAATGTCGCACCTTCCAATATTTGATGGTTTTATCATTTGTGGAAAGCAGAAACAATGCACCGTTAGCTGGCTGACACCACCTGATTTTGTTGATTTTCTCCTCTATTTCCAAACTCTTGAGATAGTCAAACTGAAAGAGATAGAAGACCGAGATTGTTTTGCATCACTAGCAACAGAAATATTCATAAGTGAATGAACATGGTTGTAAATATGTACCTCTGGTTCATGACTCTGAAACTCTGTTTTATATCGAAACTCAGGGTGCCTAACTGTGTAGTCCATCTGCTCAGCATCTCTCCTGGACCCACCATTCTGAAAAATAACACCGCACAAGAATGCATTACAACACAACACAAGACATTTTTACGATTAAAGTCAATCTTACAGAAGAAAAAGGAACGTACATCTTTGTTATCAGTCCTCTCAAAAAGAACTACTCGACCCCCACGGTCACCAGTTGCAAGATGGTCTCCACTCTTATCAAATTCAATGGCTGAAATGATGTCAACTGGAACAAATGTGTGCAAACAGAATCGTTACATAAAGAATTCATCACTAAACTGTAGGAGCTAAACACATTAAAAACCATAAACTGCAGCTAGAATAATCTTCTCCATTACATAATGATAGTAAACAAGTGAAGAAAAGTTGGTACAATAACATGAGAAACGTTGAGAGACACGGCAGATTAAATTAGTATCATACTGAAAGTGAATAAAACCACCTCGTTACACTAGTAATCTTATCAACTCAATCTTACAAATTCAATTCAATGCATGAACAATTGACAACACTTCATCACTTCTCGCACGACACACAATTCATCATACGCTTCCTAATCAGTGGAAACACAGTAGCCATGGCTATGTCATTAAACAAAGAGAAGCTTCTAGCTAGCTTAGATTACACCTCCTAAGTCACACAACTAACAGTACAAATCTAAAAACACTCAGAACACAAGTCACATAGATTCATCAACGACACACACTAAGCAGGCAGATCAGATCCAAACCACAAATCAAATCCTTAAGTCATCAAAACACCCTCCGGATCTAAAACAAATCTCCTCACGCAAAGTATTACCTTCCTGGACTTCTTCTCCAGCGGTTCGCTCGCCGAAGACCTGAGAGAATCTCCACTCTAAAGGCGGAGGAGGACCACCACCACTAGAAGCAGCACCGTCACCACCACCACCACCACCGTTCATGTTTCTTTCTTTTGCGTTGATTGAAAAAAATAAAATAAAAATATCCAAACCAAATCTGAGCTTCCAAATCTCGATCACCGAGACGAAGATCGCGTCATCACCATCACCAAATCCATCGATTCACATTCCATTCCATAGTTTCTGTTCCTCGATTGAATCACTTTGATCGATGATTGATTTCGTAGAAAATGGAGGAAGGAACGAGAGAAGAAGGAAAAACGCCTTCACCTTTTTGTCTCTCTCTAAAAGGATAAAATCGGAATTACAATCTTTTTTTTTCTTGCTTCGGGACCAACACGAAGGATCGAATCGTATAAGCTAATGTCTAATACTATAATGTTCTTTGTCCTGATTATCATGGTTATCGTTAGAGTTACAGGCGGTGACGTGATTTTATTCGCTCAGTAAATATGAGTGAACGGTGACCTGCGAAGTCGCATGTCATTGGTCTGTTGTGGAGGTGCGCTTGCCAGTTGACACTGTTATATGATGGGTGATGTGTATCAATATCACTAATACTGTTTATAATTAATTAATTATGCCAATTATCTCAAATAAGATTCCATTGCACATTGTTTTGCTTTATACAAAGAACATTATGATTTATGTGATTAACAAATTTACAACAGGAGATGCTAAGAACATTTACTTAGAATATAACTTGTTCTTACATAATTTCATTTAATTATTACATATGTAATGTAAGAAGGATTTAACAGGTTTATAAATTGGTAGGAAACAATTAACATGTATAAAACCAAGTATTAATCAGACGAATTTAGAAGTCTTAGTACTCAAAAACCAGTATATGAATTAATTTGATTTTTGGATAAACAATTACAAAAAAATAAACTTGAAAGGAAAATTAGTACTCAGCGACTACTAAACCGGAAACAGTAAAACCAGTTAGTCCATGTTGATTTAGGGAATGTGTTCACAGCTTCCTCGTTTTAAACGTCCCCTTGCCTCATATGCAGAAGAAACTTGCTCGAGTGATCTCTCCCAAATTTTAAGGAGCCCTATATAATACTCGGAATTACATATCTTAACCGATTCATTTGCAAGAAAATGGTATAAAACAAAGACGAGTATTAGGGATCTAACTCACACACACACACACACTGTTCTATATAGCCACCACACAAATGAAAGCTTACTGGCATCAGCATCAAAGAGGGGACTAGCTCGCAGGAGAGATTGATCTTCCCATTCTTGCCAAAATATCTGAAAGTTGTTGCAAGCTATATGTTGGTTATGTATAAAACATATAAAGGAAGAGATGTTCATTGTGTTGGGGGTTGAAAGAACTGAAAGGATGCTTGCTCGAGTTTACGAATTAATTTGCGTTTGGAATTTTCTGATGGTGTTTTCGGTATTTTAAGTGAGTTTTACATTTTGAACTTAGGTTCATTAGTCCCAAGTAACTTGGGACTGATGATGTTGCCCACGGAAGGGTTGGATCAACTTAAGATCATGGTATATCCTGAGTATATAGGCTTTTGAATCATTAGGAACAATCAATCGTTAGCCCATAGTCCCTAAAACATGAAACTAAGAAAGAGAAATGTGCCTAAGGCGGCATGCAAGCAAACTGTGCACACAAAGAGAAAAAGAGAGATGTTCGCAATTACTACCATAAGAGTCCCCTACTATATAGGCTTGGGCATTTTAACCTCAACCCGAAAACCCGAACCGGAACCGAACCGAAAATTTACATGTATCTTTTGGATCTAAATTTCTTTTACCCGAAATAACCGGAACCGAAAGGAACAGACCCGAATAGATCCGGACCCGAAAAAACCCGATCCGAATAGACCCGACCCGATAAGAACCGATTTGTACCCGACTTAAAAATATGTATATCTAACACTATGATATTTTTGTGTTCTATTTTATATATATTATTTTATGATTTAGTTGAAATATATTTTGTTAACAATATTTGTTATAATTTTTTAACATTTTTAAGTAATATGAAGTTTTAAAATGTAAAATTTAGAGTTTAAAAATATTTTATTTTAGTTATTAATAGTTTCATTTTAATTATTTTGTAAAATTTTAGATATATATGACAAATATCAACTAAATTTGATGAAGTTGGGTATGTCATGTCCTTTTCACATCCCAAATACCCGAACCCGACCCGGACCCGATATGGACCCGAAAAATTACGGGTATTTTATGGGTATTTTAATTATAGACCTGAACCAACCCAGACCCGAGAAGAACTGACCCGAACCCGAACCGAAAATTTCTAAGTACCTATTGGGTCTAAATATTTAGGACCCGAAAGACCTGGATCCGAAAGGAACCGGCCCGAACCCGACCCGAAGACCCGAATGCCCTATATATGTCTTTTTTGGACAAACAAAAAACTTATGTCTAAACCTTCAAATTTGTATAAAAAAGGAAAAATTATATAAACTCTTACTAAATTGTTTATATCCTTCAAATTTTAGGACCGGCTAATGCTTAAAGTATAATCATCTCACTAATTGGCGTGTCTCTAGATCAGTCAAAGTTCTTAGAAGTCAATCTCTCATGTCTTGTGTTTTTTTTAACATTATCATGTCTTGTTTATTGCAGGATATTCTTATCAAAGAATAAAATAATTAGTGTATAGTGTATATGACTATGTAAAAATTGCAGTTCGAATCTATTTTTTACTGCGAAAAAATATATAAAGAATTAATTGGTTTAAAGATGCTTTTGAAAATCCAATGATGCTAGTGGGGAATCATCGAAAAAGATTGGTCGACAGTTATTTAAATTTGATTATTGAGGATGCACATGGCGATAGATTCCTAACCTATCACAGTAATAATATAGACAACAATGTATTTTAGTGTCAAAATCTTATATTGAATAATTCTATTATCACGTGTAAGATCTCATTGATTATAAATTCATAAGACTTTCACTAAAAAAGCTTGTCATTACATTACCTGCTCGATACAAAACATTTTTTTGAATTGATATATCAAATAGTAATGTGTTTACTATTCTTATATGATTTATTTTTCCTGAGACAACGATGTGCACCAAGACAATAACGCTATACTTGATGCATGTTCCTCTCGTTTTATATAACTATCTTACCAACTAAACAATTCAACAGAATATACATATATTTTAGGTAGCCGAATTTATAATTTGACCGCGAAGTAAAAAAAAAATGAATCCATAACATGTCTATTAATAGGCACGTTTTGCCTCGCCACACTCTCACACAAAGCAAACAAAGTAAAAAAGAAAAAAAAGAAACAAATCATGGCGCTTTCGTCTTCTTGTTCAACGCTCAAAGCCGTTAACTCACGGTGGACATCACCAGTACCAAAACTCGCCGCCCTCCGTCGACACTCTCTGTTACCGGAGCTCCGTTACACACCAAACGTGAAACTAACGGCGACTAACGCCTTGAGAACCGTCGAGCAAACGACGTTAACGGAGGACAACAAACTCTCCACCTACGGATCTGACCAAGAAGACCAAGAGTCGCTTCCAAAGCCGAGGATCCTCGTCGCCGAGAAGCTAGGAGAGGCCGGAGTGAACCTCCTCAAGGATTTTGGCGACGTGGACTGCTCTTACGAGCTTTCACCGGAGGATCTGAAGAAGAAAGTTGCGGAGAGCGACGCGTTGATCGTGAGAAGCGGAACGAAAGTCACGAGGGAAGTGTTCGAGGCCGCGAAGGGCAGGTTGAAGGTGGTGGGAAGAGCCGGAGTTGGGATCGACAATGTTGATCTGCAAGCGGCGACGGAGTATGGATGTTTGGTGGTTAATGCTCCGACTGCTAATACGGTGGCTGCCGCCGAACATGGTATCGCTTTGCTTGCTTCTATGGCACGAAACGTCGCTCAGGCTGACGCTTCCATTAAAGCAGGTATGTTGGAGAAAAAAACACAATTCACGTTTTTTGAAAAGTATGATATATAGATTTAGAGTTATAAATATCTTAGTATAACTTTTGATAAATATTATTTTGATAATTTAGAGGCTACCTAACTTATGCATATTAACTTCTAAAAATTTGTAGTAAAAAATGTTTCGTCCGTTTCAGCAAAAAAAAAAAAAAACTAATGTTTCGTCCGAGTATGCTCAGAATAGCTCTGGTAGAAATTTGAATAAGATCTAGATTTAGCAACATATATACAAGTAAAATTGGTTGAATAATTTTATGTACTTTTGATTAATTGAATTAGGGCGATTCGTTAACAATTGCGAAAGTAATGGTTTTACTATATCGATTAAAAATATTAATATATTTGTATTTAGTTGTGGAGCCGTCATCAGATCTTGAGCAGCCTACTGTGAAAATATGAATTAGATCTAGATTTCAACAACAAAAATATGTTAATTAAATAACTTTCTGATATACTCTGGTTAATTAACTGGGGTTGTTAATTGCGAAAGTAGTCGTTTACTATATAGATTATTAACAACAGTTAAAAGATAATATATTTGTATTTCATTGTGGAGCCGGCATCAAATCTCGAGCATCATGGTCCACCATTTGAATAGTAAACAACTTAGTGGTTTTAGTGTTGTCTTTTGTAATTATTGCTGAATTGAAATTTTCAACTAAGTGGTAACCTGTCGTTGTGTAGTAGAAAAGTCACAGTAGTAGGCTAGTAGTACTGAAAACAAGCATAAAATTAGTTCACGTAAGTAGAACAAAATACCAAACGTGACTTTTCTCGTGGGTCATGGCTAGTTTTACCATTTGTGTATGTATAATTTCTGGTAGAGAGGTGGTCAAGTGCGACAACTTGACAAAACAAAGTTAACCCGTAAAGGCAACAAGAACTGCCAAAGGACCGGTTATAACCAAGCGCTCGTAGCTGTCCGCCACCCGGGTTCGAACCTTGGCCACAGCTGTAAATCCGTTGTGGCGCTGGACTCCTTTCGGGGATAGTTGGGAATGTGACTGCCCAGATACCAGAGTTATAAAAAAAAAAGACCGGTTATTGCAGAAAATTAAAGCATGGGCCCTAAGTTAAAATGATTGGGACCACTAATATGGTTAGTCATATGACTCATATTTATTCATTTTGGTTTTCTCTTCTCGAGTCTAAGCATGCACCAACCATAGTACACCAAAGATTATTGGAGTCTCCTTTGCCTTTAAAGTCCCAAAACTCATTAAGTTGAAGCAATCATTCACTTACCTGATACTGTATTTTCTTCTTCACCTTTATGTCACAACTCATCACTTCCACCCATTTTGGAATCTCGAGCATTATGGCAATATATAACTTTTTGGTCTTCTTTTTCTTTCTTTATTAATGGTTTATTACTCATTTTTAATCACCTAAATTGATTCGGCGTGGAGTAACCTTGAGTGGCAGAAGAATATTCTTTGATCAATAATACACCTTCACTATTGCTTAGTTATTATAATAATCGTAGATTTAACTACACTGCACAACAAGTGGGTCTTTGAAAATTAATTATGCATTATAATTTTACATACTCAATTATTTGATTCTAGTAAAGCATTAACATCCGACCGTGACATAAAATGGAGTGATCAAGTACAATAAGATAAGTTTTTTTTTTAAATAAAAAAAAATATTTTAAAGGGTGCTCAATATTTTTTTTTAAAGAATAAGTGTCACTAAAACAATTAAAATATTAATTTTAACAAAATGTTTAAAAAAAACTGTTAGCGAATCGTTAAAAAAAATCTTAAAGTTGACTTTTTGGTGTGTAAATTGTAAATTTAATTTTTTCTCAAAAAAAAAAAGAAGTAAATTGTAAATTTAAGTTGACTTGAGCTTTACCGTCTCTTCCGTGGAGTAATAATAGATGACGTGTCCAGTACGTTACTGAAAGTTCACATTTGTTTTCCCAGGAAAATGGGAGAGGAGCAAGTACGTCGGCGTATCTCTCGTCGGAAAAACATTAGCCATAATGGGTTTCGGAAAAGTCGGAACAGAGGTGGCGAGGCGAGCCAAGGGACTCGGCATGAACGTTATCTCTCACGACCCTTACGCTCCAGCAGACAGAGCTAGAGCTCTCGGCGTCGAACTCGTCTCCTTCGACCAAGCCATCTCCACCGCCGACTTCATCTCCCTACACATGCCGTTAACTCCCGCCACGAAGAAGGTTTTCAACGACGAAACCTTCTCCAAGATGAAGAAGGGCGTTCGTCTCATTAATGTAGCAAGAGGCGGCGTCATCGACGAGGATGCGCTCGTTAGGGCTCTTGACTCAGGAGTTGTTGCTCAGGCAGCGTTGGATGTGTTCTGTGAGGAGCCACCATCGAAAGAGAGTAGATTGATTCAACATGAGAATGTTACTGTCACACCTCATCTAGGAGCTAGCACCAAAGAGGCACAGGTACATACATACACTTAGGCCTGCGGGTTTCGTTTTTGGGTAGTTCGGTTTGACCAAAATCTAGCTGAATTAAACCATAAAAAATTCGGTTCGGTATCCAGATAGTTTGGTTTTTAATTTTTTTTTTACCAAAACTAACTGATTTTTTTTATTTTGATTATATTTCGATCGAAAATTTGGTTAAAGTGAGTTAAATTCGGATAGTTTCGGTTAGTTTGGTTAATTAGGTTCGAGATTTTGATTAATTCGATTAGTTCAAAGTTTGGTTTACATTTTTTTGAAAAACTGAACTAACCGATTAGCAAACCGGAAACCGAATTTTTTTAAAAAAACCTGCCGAATTGAACCAAACTAGTAACCGAACTAATCGAAAATTCATATTTTATATGAAATCTTGTGACATGATTGTAACGTACCTCTGTTTCTGAACTTCTTAGGAAGGTGTAGCCATCGAGATAGCAGAGGCTGTAGCAGGAGCATTGAAAGGAGAGCTATCAGCTACTGCAGTCAATGCACCAATGGTTGCTCCTGAGGTTTTAACTGAACTGGCTCCTTACATTGTCTTAGCCGAGAAGCTTGGTAGGTTAGCTGTGCAGTTAGCATCTGGAGGTAAAGGAGTACAGTCCATCAAGGTCGTGTACCGTTCAGCTCGTGACCGAGATGATTTGGACACTAGACTTCTCCGCGCTATGATCACTAAGGGAATCATTGAACCCATCTCGGACTCTTATGTCAACCTGGTGAATGCTGACTTCATAGCTAAGCAAAAGGGTCTCAGAATCAGCGAGGAACGAACCGTGGTCGAGTCATCACCAGAGTACCCTGTTGACTCCATCCAAGTTCAGATTTCTAACGTTGAGTCCAGCTTTGCTGGTGCTGTCTCTGATGCTGGAGCTATAAGTATAGAAGGGAAGGTGAAATATGGAGTTCCGCATTTGACTTGCGTTGGTTCGTTTGGTGTGGACGTGAGCCTTGAAGGGAATCTGATACTGTGCAGGCAGGTGGATCAGCCAGGGATGATTGGACAAGTAGGTAACATACTCGGAGAGCAGAATGTGAATGTGAGTTTCATGAGTGTTGGACGAACAGTTGTGAGGAAACAAGCTATCATGGCAATAGGAGTGGATGAAGAACCAGACAAGAAGACACTTGAGAAGATTGGAGGTGTTTCTGCGATTGAAGAGTTTGTGTTTCTGAAACTATGAAAGTTTGAGATGGTGTCACAGTATTGTGGCTTTTGAGAATAAATTGTGACCCGGATTTAAGGTGTTTGTCCAGTGGTCAAGCTGTAGGAAAATGTGTGTCATTGTGATTGAATGTGAGTCTCTTTGGTACTTTGTTCTTGTTTTGGTAATGATGCTTTTGATTAATGTCATGTTTTTCTTGTTTCTTGATATCCACTAATATGCTACTATGATCTGTAACCACTATTTTGATATATGAACTAGCATTAAGTATAAGCTTAAAGATTTGATAAACACATACTTCCTCTGTTTTTTTAATACATGTTTTTTATAGAATTTTTTTTGTTTCAAATTATAGCGTTTATAAATTTCTATGTAAAATTTATTAACAGTTAATATTATATACCAACGATATTGTACATTCTATTTTATTATTGGTTAAATTGTTATTAGGTATATAATTAGTGATAATTTTTATTTATAAAATGTAAAAAATTAAAGCACAATCCTAAAACGTTAATAGAGGGAGTATGATGTAATCCAAGAAGCCTATTTTTATTGCATAAATCAAAATTGTTGGGAGTAATAGATTACAGAACCAAGAGAGGCTTATACAAATTTGCATATCTCAAGTATTCTTTTATCCGGTGCTACCAGATAGCTCACCGGAGTAGGCACTACCATACGATGCGGAACCAGTTGGTGTTTGTGATGATGTTGAGATCCCCCGAGCCTTACGCATTTGCCTTAGTCTGAATACATCTGTAGGTAGAGGCTGGCTTTGTATGGAGGCAGTATCATCGTCTTCTTGCCCTGTCAAGAGAGAGAGAGAGAGATTTAGATGATTCACCATGAGCCAATATTATTTAATGCTTGAATGGGCAAAGAGAACTTACTATCTGAACCTTTTCTCTTTGTAGCTCTTCTGTCTCTTGGCAATCTCTGAGATCCACCTCGGTTTGGACCTGAGGGATCATTTTGACTTGGAACGTTGCCTTTAGCAGTAAAACTCTGCTTGGCAGTTTGACCTGTTGGTAAGTCACTCTGCAAACATATTGAGAGAACAACATCCACATTGGGTGTTGGGCCTGAAAAGAATTGAGAGGAGGTCGGTTAGTGGAAACCTATTCAAATGCTCAGTTTAAATACAAACTTGGAATTGGTATTAAAGAGATTTACCGTCAACATGAGGCAAGTTAGCTAAAAAAGCTAACAATGCAGGTGGAGTAGTCTTTGGTATTTCATCAAATGTGTTGGCTGAGACATGAGTTGCAGTTGCTGTCACATTACTTTGAAAGATGTTCGAAGCAGAAGCCGCCACTGGTTTTACAGAACTAGAAAACTCAATTCCTGATTTCTTTGCTGGGTCATAGACGACCATCTGAGCTGTATCTGGATAAACAACCTTTGACGAAGAAGCTACACTACCTGACAGTCCACAAGGAGATTTATTTACTTAAATCATCACCAAACTTCAACATAATCTATCCACGCCAGAAAACTAAAAAAACTACAGACCTATAGTTGCAGATCCATGAGGTTGGTTTGTCTTCTCTACTTTCTTATTCATATTTTTCACAAGCAACTGTTGTGAAAACATCGATCAGTTAGAATTGGAACTTACTTAGATGCATCATCAGTAGTTATTAATCAAGCTAAATGTGATATATTAGCATGCATGGGACATACCTCTTGTCTGGATAAATGATCAAGCTCATTCGAAGTGCATGGCCAAAGATCCATGTAACTGTACCGAGAAACAACATCTTGAAGTGAACTATCTAGAGCAGGAGATCCCTCTTCCCCTTTTCCAAATAGTGCTTCTTTCCTCCTCTGCTCAACCTACAACAAAGTTGTCGAAGTTAATACAAAATATCTCAGACTGAATACTAGACAGATATTGTCCTAATTAGTTTGAGAAATGATTTGAAAGCCTCAGCAATTTTAGTAATATTCCATGCAATCCAAAGCCTGTCAGATGGAATAAGACCAATAAAGCTGGGACTCTACTATACAACAAACTTGTCATCTAAAGATTCTAAACGAAAAAATACTCACAAAAAGCTTACAAAACACATCAAGCTAACTGTATTTGCTTTCTTAGTTTAGGTTGACAACAATCAAATAAGTTAAAGAGTACCTTTAGAATACTAGCAAGATCTCCATATGTTTGTTCAAACTGAACGAATCTATTCCAGACCTGCACAGGATGAGGCAAGGAAAAAGTTACGCCTAGAATGCAGTTCATAATTGCTACAATCAAATTAGTTGCTCCGGTTATTTTCCTTGTCTCTTTTCATGCTAAAGAACAAAAAACGCTTTCTTAAACGGCTCTGAGAAACGAAATAGGAAACATCACTATTAGCGTACCTCAGCAGATTCTTCAGTGGGTAGTGTGCTTAAAGCCCGTTCAAATAGAGCTCTGATATTTCTATCATCATTCAGTCTAGTCAAGAAATCTGCATACCTAGAATTCAAAGCAAAACCAAACCGGTTAAAAATTGTGTGTTTTAAGGAATGTTTGGGAGAGAGAACAAGTTTGAGTTCTTCAATAAAGAAGAGTTTCAATTATATATGTTGAGAAAAATAAAAAGGAAATCTTACTCAAGGATGTAAACGGGTTCAGTCATATAGCGTTTCAATCCCTCCTCGAAGATATTATGAGCAGCCTGCATAAGAATAGAACATATTCATTTCTTTTATTGTGAAACCGGAAAAAAAAAACTGAATTAGAAGCTACACTAGTATATTTGTCTTGCAAGAATGTCGAGTGGTATTTTTTTTTTTTTTTAAATAATCGAACAAGTGAAGAGTTTAAGATCAATAACCAAAACCCGCCGATATTTAAATCACATTGAGTTCATTATCCTAAAATTCTCCTGGCTTGCTTAAACAACTAAGAGTAAAATCAGACGGGAGGGTGTTCTGAACTTGACTGAACGACCACTACGTCCTTCACAATCAATTTATCAAAAAAAAAAAAAAAAAACAGTTCTTAAACATAGACCAAAACCCACCTTTGGATCCTTGTCAAGACAAAAGGCCATTGTAGCAAAAGCAATATACACATGATATGTACAGCTAGGAGATTTTCTAGCTTCTAGAAAGTACTTGCGAGCAGATTCAACACCCTCTGCCCTCCTGAGAAAACGAAGGAACTGCAAAAGAATATAAAAAGTATATCACATAAAGAATTTTCTAGAGGAAGAAACAATCCAAAATTCAAAAAACTATACATGAGAAACAAAAATCATGATTATGGTGGACAAATACAACAGTCAGTCGATGAGTAGCATATGACTATGGAAAGCGTAGATATGCTCTTTATGCCAATCTTAGCAGTCCAAAGTTCTGAGTGTTCTTACTTGTATTTGTGCCAAAGAGTTTGTGCTAACCCCCAAAATGCTTTCATATAAATTCTTTGCTGACTGCAAAATCATACAACTGTGAGCAAAGAGTACGCGAACAATGGAGAAAGCTCTATAATGAGAACCAAGTAGCAAGAATGAAAACCTGAATAGCTCCACGAGCTTCCTCCAACTCAGCATAAGCATATTTCAACATTTCCGAATCTGTGTGAGCAATGTAGACACTTAAATAAATGAAAAGACTCGCATCATGCACACAACAGAAAAAAATAGATTCTTAAGGGGTAGATCAAATATAAGATTAAATCTACCAAAGAGTAATAGTCAAACCTTCACAAAGAAACTAGTTCACAGACAAAAAAAATCAAAGGATAGATCATTTACCAGGAATAGCTTTAAGAGCTCGCTGAAATACTTTGATTGCAGCATCTGTGGAACCAGATTTTATGTGCCACTCAGCATAGTCATACCACACATCGGGATAGTGGTATAAACACATCAGACACTGTAAAACCAGAGCAATAATCAGCCAAGAATGAAAGAACCACATTTGGGAGATTATTCCTACTAAATTTCAGCAAAAGTATCGCACTGACGCTTCTCATACCTGTTCATAAACATATATAATCCGCTTAGTTGACAAGGCCGTGTCAATCCTTTGAGGGTTTCCTCTGCAAATTACAAGTGTATTAGAAAAGACGCAGAGGTTTGTTATATTCAAAAGGACTAGTTGAAAAACAATATGCACAAGGTCCAATCATCACTTGTTGGATCTAACTGGATAGTAAATCATTCCATTTTTCTAGCTTCTATCCTCAATAAATCTCAACCAGAAAATTACGGCAGAGAGATATATAAAAGTCTTATCATTAGGCGTAAACTGAAGGACCAATTATCTATTGCAATATATTAATATCTAGCATTTGATTTTAAGATACCAGGAATTCCTTAAGAAAAATGGCTAAGCAGCTATGTAAGAACATATGTCATCACTGAATGAAATGAAAGAATATAATATTTTGGGGGTTTACTTCTCAAAGGTTAAAAACTTCTTCCAGGCCACCCATTGCACTTCTTCCTGCATAAAACCATAAGGCAGTGTGAAGTACCAAAGTGAGCCAATAATTTTCAATTGAAAAAATGAACGAATCAAAGAACTTATAGTTCACTATGTACTCCTTATCGTATAACCAGATGTCATGACGTAAATCTATGTTCATGATGTCCTTTTAGCCAACTTAAGTGTCAATATCTCCAATATTATCGAATAGAAAAATAGAACTATAGATTCAGCAGTTCCAAAAAGAAGCACTGAGTGAGAAATGATCTACCTTGGAAGATCCTGTTGGTGGTACAGCAAGCATGTTCCAATCAATGTCTTCAATGTACTTCTTGCGCTCCCTATAGACAGCTCTGGCACTGTTAAACTTTGGTTGATAGTCATTTACAAGTCCCTTGGCCTGCTCAAAAAATAGATTTTAAAGAAGTTTGTTCCTGTTTCTAATACATTAAAAGATAAGAAACCACAGAAGATTTGTAAAACAGAAGTTTACCAACTGACGGTTAACAGAATTCTCAAAGTTCTCATATTCTTTCCAAAGTTGCTCAACGTGGTGAGTAGGAGTTAATATAGCTCTCTGATAAACTTTTCTGAGAGCAATCTTCCGTTGCATATCTTCGTGGGGGTTAAGAGCCTGCAAGAAAATCTATTCATTTCTCTGCAATAACGATTATAAAGTATTAAGGACAAAGTAAGAATGGTATAACGAACCGGAAGAGATTTTAGAAAGGTAATGTACTCGGTCCATATAGGCCCAGATGCTATGTCTGTCCCTGCAGATTTATACACATCGAAATAAACGACGACATCAGTAAGGGCCAAGTTATCTTATGTGCTGACATGTTAAACCGAATCTAGAGCTCTAAATGGATGCAAAGCGGCTACAGCCAATGGTAGCGATATGCATAGGATGATGAAGCAAAGACCATTTCATATGTTCTTTTGAAGTGTCATTACATGTGAAAGCTAGAAGGGTTACCAATATAGTTGAGCGTAAACTCGAAAGCCTTTGTGGTCTCCTCTTGACCCTCTGCTCCCTTCTTATCATAGACCTTTCTGATGAACCGAATGTAACATTGCCTAAGAAATTAAGATGTTTTGAGTTATATCCAAGGAGATGGAAAGCAAACTTGCACTGTAGCTAAGCAACAATGAGACGGAAAGATCTTGTATAAAAAGGGAAAGCAACGCATACCAAAGGGGAACTTGAAGACAGGTCAACAAGCAACGACTAAATATCTGTTTGGTAGCGTCATCATTGTTCACAGCCATTTGTGTTTCCACATACTGCTTCCAAAACCTCGCCTACAGGATTAAGCAAGCACCCACTTAATAAAAGAGGAAACTTTACATCACAATCAAACTCCAAAACCACAAGTGAGCGGCATTGGAAACTTACAGAAGTAGGATACAGTGACAAAAGCTGCTCGTAGATCGGCGTCGCCTGTGTAATTGGTAAGTGCTGAAAGGAAGCAAACAATTGAAAAAGTCAGAAAATTTTCAATAATCACGAGAATAATAAAAGAGTCTGTACCAAGGCTCTCTTGGCTAAAGCCTCTGCTTCCTCGACGTTGTACTTATCAGCCATATCCTCCAAAAACGCAATCTTTGGGCTTTAATCGGATGAACAGAACTGAGATTCAATTCAATCCTCCGGGGAGTCTAACCAAATCTTCTACTGATTCAACGCCATAAGTCTCGCCTCCAAAAAGAGGACCCGTTGTAGCTCAGATCGCAAGAACTGACCTTCGCGGCGGTGTTATAAGTAAAACCTAATCTGAGTTTCAACAATAAAACAACTCCTCCGGCGAGTCTGGCCACAACACGGTGACCGGCGATTGAGAAACGGAGAGACGCAAAAGAAAGCTCGAGCCTTTTTTTTCCGCGGTCACCTGTGGGGTTGGACTGTCTTAAATAAACCAATAAAAATAAAAAAAAAAGGGCGTATTTGTCTTTTTAGTATTGCTGTTTTTTTTCTTTTTTTTTCTTGTTCTTTCCTTTTATATTGTGATTTTGTTTTTTTTTTACTATGAAAAGAAGAAGTGCTTAAAATACCGAAAGATATCAGAGCAAGTCTTTCATTACAAAAATAAAAATCGGATTGGTAGTAAATAAAAAGTGATAAATTGCATCATATTCACAGGTTTAAAACAACCATTAAGCTTCTATCAATTGACATCAGATAAGGTTGTCTTCCGACCGCTGAATAGTGTCTTCTGATTTTCCTGGTTAAATTTGATCTTTGAATCAAGGTTTTCTTGTAGAAGGTTGTATTCGTACCAAAGCCTATCTTCAAGGTTGTAATTAGGTCAGAAAGGGTACTGACGAGCTATCTCAGCCACGCTAACAAAAAGCTTAGCACCATTCTTCTCTTGCACAGCCATTGTTGCTTCGTACGCAGAAGCAAACTCAACAAAGACACAGCCCACACGCTCACCCTTTTGGTCTACAATAAGTCGAACACTAACAACTTGTCCAACATCTTTGAAGAAATTGACGATATGTGATTTTCCAATGGCGAGAGAGAGATTGGCAACAAAGACGGTCTTATCTCTCAAGGCAATTTTCTCACGAGTTTCATCAACTGCAGCAGCCGCACCTTTTTCTTTCATGTAGTCTTCATACCAAATCTTGTGATCTTTGCAATGCATGGGATTACTATTTACAAATCCGGAGGTTTTTCTTCGGATATAAGTCTTTGTATTTTTAACAAAAAAAAAATCAAACAAATCCATTATAAAATCAAATTTATTAGTAAATTCGTACGATTGAATAACACTTAGATTAGATATAAAATTTATGAGTGATACGGTTGTCCCATAGAATTTCTCTTATAATAACCCTATTAAATGGTTTTGTATCCGTTTCAATTATTAATTGGGTTTACACTATATAAGGGCACAAACCAGGCCCACGTTAACCTATTTAGATCTATCTTTGTTATTATTAAAAAAAAAAAAAAAAGAGAGAAAAGAAACTTATTTATTTTCCGGGCTCGTTCTTCTCCGTCAAGTCTATTTCTCGGGTCTCTCTCTCTTTTCTTTCATTGATCTTCATCTATATCGGTGTTTTAGGTTTTTTTTTTTTTTTTTTTATCTCTTTGCCTCCTCCTCTTCTTCTCTGCCCCTTTCTCCCTCACAATCTCACTTTTTCTTTCGTCCAATTCTATGCGCGTAAGACTTTTACTATCCATGTGCTTTTGATCACGATTTCGATAGAATTGTCTGGTCTTTTGTAACAAGTTAAAAAAAAGGGTTAAAAACCTTTTCCGACCAAAACTGATAAAAGATTCTTTGGTTTTTAACATCTTGGTCTGATAAAAGCATATAAGCTGTTTCGAAAGTTTGACACTTTACTTTCTTTAACTTAATATTGAAAGGTTCTTGTTTTCATCTGCGTTTTTAGAAGTCAATCTTGTTTCAGAAATGTATTTTAATTTGGGATTTGGTGTTACTTTTCAGTAGTGGTGTGTGAGCGATGAATACAGAATCCAAAGGAAGAGCTTGGTATGGTAAAATCTACCGTAAGCTTGAAACCATTCTTGTGGAGGTTGACAGTTTGGCTGCTCAGGTACTTTTTCTTTTTCGCTAGCTTCTGAAAGTCTCCGAGAGTACAAGGAAATGAATGTTCTCTTATGTTTGTTTGACAGGGTAAGGTTTCTTCGAGTTCAAGTGATCCTCCAGGATTGGATGATGAACCAGAGAAACTTAAAGAGGATCATCGTTCGCGTACAGGGCAGGATGATTGTGATCAGAAAGCAACCACTTCCGGTTGCCGCAAAGATCCAAAGTCTTCTCAAGTTTGTAATGATGATGATGCTTTTGTATTTCCTCCTGGGAATTGTACGGGTGATTCAAATCTAGCTGCACCTGCTCATGACAAAGTGACAAACATGAAATCCTTTAGCAGCAACTCTATGATGGGTTTGTGTCTCTGTGTTGCTCATGTTTTTCTACAAGTTTTTGGAATTGGTTCGGTTCCATCATGTGTGCAACTTTTAATGTGTAGTTAATCAAGATGAGTTCTTCATTGAAGACTTTGATGAGGCTCCGTTGGATACTATTGATTTGTACGACATGACATTTCGAGAAGACCCTTCAGATTTTGACGACAATTTGCTGTATGCAACTCGTGACAGGAGCAGGCAACTCAGATCATTCAAGGTCCCCTCTCTTTCTCTCATACAAAACCTTGCTAGTTTCAGAACAATTGACCATATATTATAGTCTCATCCTGTGGGAGATTGAATACTAATCATCAGGGAAAGATAATGGATGCTTTAACTTCGAAAAGAAGAAGAGAGAAGGAGTATGAGCAGCTTGCAATATGGTTCGGAGATGCAGAAATGGGTTGTGATGCGATGAACGCCAAGAAAAATGAGACATCATCTCTAAACACCAAAAGCTCAGAGTCAAACGTGCCATTTGCATCAGAAGATTCTGAGTGGGAGCTATTGTAATGATAAGATTGTGAGTGGGAGCTATACATGCTTAACTGTTCTATTTTTGTGAAACTCATGTGATGCTTTGAACAATATATATATACTAAGATCCAATCTGATTCTTATATGGGAAATCAAATTCTTGCTCTTGCCTTTTCTATTTCCTTTTACTTCTCTAAGCCGTAGGATTGCTTCAGTTAAGACACAAGGAGCAAGACGCAAGGAGCAATCAAGTTTATTAGATCAATGATGAGAGACAGTGACATCTAAAAGTTGTTCATTTCTTCTGTACAGTAACAAAAACCTAATACAGAAAACAAACAATCCAGCCTGGTAAAAGTCATCAACGTAGAAAAAATCTAAGTGTGCTATTGAAAGAGATGGGTAAACAACATGACAACACTGACTCTAAAGCTAGACCCTTTTTAAACTTCTCAGGCGCTAGTTACCCGTATCTGATCCGCGTCCTGAAGAGCTGTCACTGTCAGAATCTGCAAATCAATAAAGACAAGTGATGTGAGTTATGATGCTGATAAGGTGAAAGAGCTGACAGAGAGTTTCAACACTTACCACTAGAGCCAGACCCTGTGTCACTGCTAGAACTATTAGAACTACTTGATCCACCTGCGTTGTTTTCTTGCCGACCAGGAGATGACATGCGAATTGCTTTTCCTGGTTACAATAATCATTAATCCATGTGTAATTAGATACTAATTAGTAATTACATCCGACCTCGTGAGCTAAAAACCTCACCTGATTCATTAGCTCTTGATGTTTCAGTGCCAGTTGCTAGAGTGGTCTGTGAAAGCAAAAGAAGCAACAATGACATTAACAAAAACCATTAAGATCAAAAAGACCTGAAACAATTACCCAAGGAAGGGAAGCTTACCGGTTCTTGGATACTATTGTGAACAGATTCAGCATCTCTTTCAGAACCAAACCCCTGATCCTCCTTTTTATTGCTCAACCCCTCCTTATACCCAATCACAAATCTATAAAGCTCCCAAAGCGTTTGGATGTCAACACTATCAATATCCAGCTCAATCTCATCATCCTGCTGCGACAGTTCCGGATTACTCTTCTTGATAATCTGAACCACCGTCTCTAGTTTGTCATAAGGCAAGTCCTGAAGCTCTTCACTGAGTCTCCGCTTCTCATCCATCGTCAGGTCCCTAACATCAACAGGCGCCTCCTCCTCCTCTTCCTCTTCAGGCTTCTCCAGGGCACTAGTAGTCACAGTCTCAGGCTCCACAGGCGTCGGCATAGACTCAGCTCTCTCCAAAGTCCTATCCTCAATCACTGCAGGCGGAAGCAGTGGAGGGGAACGTACCGCCTCCACAACAGGAGCAACAGGAGGAGAGAACAACGCAATGTCGCGAGTCGGTTTAACCTTCCTATGAAGATTATCAAACTGAACCTCAATAGAAACCCACTTCTCTTCAAACATGTTCAACAGAAACTTAGCCATACTATGCACCTCATGCCCAACGGGGTTATACAATATCGCATTATTAAAAGTAAGCCTCACATCTTCAGCGAAATCAAGCGGAGACTCATACAAACCACTCCCTAGCTTAGCCTTCACCGTCCCCAAATCCATAGGCTCCTTAACAATACTGTGGTAATCATGCAAGCCAAGTACTTTAGCGTCCACGGGAACATTAAACACCCACCCATCCTTATGCTTCATCAGCTTAGTAAGCAGAGCGTTGCAGCTCTTGAGAATCTGAGCATTACCTTTCTTGTTACCTGTTTGTTTCGTCTTCTTGCTCTGAGGTTGGGGATCGAACCGCGTCATCAAGCTCCTGACTTGGTCTAGCTCGGCCGTTAGTTTCCGTTTCAAGTTCCGAACTTCGAGCTTGGAGATTGAGCTCAAGCTGACCTTGAGCATGGGGTAGTCGTCGTCGTCCTCCGAGGGGAGTGGGACCGATCGGTTGGGTCTGGGGGCCGCCATTGGTTTGGATCGGTTCTGGGGAAGCTTGTGGTGGCTCTTCTTCTTCGAAGCGCCTCCACCTCCGTGATCAGAAGACATTTTCGAATAGGGTTTCTCTAGGGTTTTAAGGTCGGAGGAGTGACGAGGTGTTGACGCCGAATCGAAGGTTGATTGAGATTGAAAGAGAGGAGCTTTAACACCCAAATCGCTATTGATTTTGCAGAAGACGAAAACCCTAGGGGAAGAGTAGTCACAGGCAGCTCGCGAGGATTGCGTGAGCTCACGCGCTTTATCGCCCGAGATATAAGCGGAAATAAACACATGTCTAAATGGCAAAAGGAAGCTAAATTGAGTAGGAAGGGAAAAGACTATAATTTATCCTAATTTTATTCATAATTAAGTGGGGAAATCTATATATATATATATTATATTAAAAGGGTTATACGAGGAGTAGGGAGGCTGTCCACGTCGACAACAAAAATCAACCAATGAGAAGATTCTTTTTTGAAACGTCATCTCGGCTGTGGGTTGTTGGGCTTCCTTTATTTTTCTGAGCCCAAATATTGATGTCAATGGATATTGAGATGACTGACGAGACCGGAGCCACCGAAGAGTCTCCATAATTCCACGCTCTCGAACTTGAGGTGGGGGAGCCAGCAGACACTTCAAGTGCATGAAGATCGATGATTCCATGAGTTCCAGCTATCATCGACTCCGACGGTGATCTTCGTCTTTGCGATTCGCGGCTCCTCTGTTTCGATCCCGTTTCGGTTCGGCGAGTCTGAGCATCAAAGCAA
>NC_027755.1:21854121-21863797 GCF_000695525.1 Brassica oleracea var. oleracea
GGTGAAGTAAATTTGTGATGTGTGTGAATTTGCACCGTTTTTAGGTGATATCAAGTGCGAGAACGTCTTGGTCACTTCTGGGAACTGGCTTTACCTTGCTGATTTTGCGTCCTTCAAACCTACATACATTCCTTATGATGATCCTTCAGACTTTTCCTTCTTTTATGATACAAGGGAACGAAGGCTTTGTTATCTGGCTCAAGAGGTACTATAGAACCATTATCAAAATTATTCCTTTTATTTGTCGTATCGTTCTATTTCACCTCTGCTTAGAATATTATTATGCTGTATTTATTTCTCTTTTAATAAGCCCTTTGTTCATGGTACATTTCGGAAGTTGCCGTTACTGGAGTCAGATTAATGATCGAAGCGGAATACTCATGGGGTTGATATGATCCCTGCTTAATAGAAAGGTTCTCCTCTTAATATTCTCTTACCTATATTTTCCAACTCTGATTTTTGTATCAGATATTAAAGATCTAACTTTTGAGCTCACCTAACTTCAACTTTGCATCTACATTGATGTTGGTTAAAATGAACTTAATTCAAGGTTTTGGGTTCGCTATTTCTTTACTTATATGAAGAGGATCTTTAATCTACTTCACATGATTTGGGTTTAGATTGTGGATGGAATCACTTTGTTTTAAAGTATATGGTCCGAGCTATGTGGGTTTTAGAGCCACGAGATTCTTAGTGTTCTGTCATGATCAAATCTTCTTTCTCTGATTGTAATTGGTGAAAGTTATACAATCTTTTAGCTTTAAAGATTGTCATTGATGTGTCAAAAAAATTCTTAATACATGAAAAACGTTTACACTTTTCTTATCATGAAAATACATAAATTTTATTACTTGGATCGTTGTTGCTTGCTTTTATGATTATTGTACTTGCTTTATGAGCTCAAGTTGGTTATACAATCACAGGTATTTGATCTTACATAACTGAAAGCCCATGAATTTGGACTTTACGGTTTGACGTGTTTGCAGAAAAACTAGATGAATGTGCCAGAGAGTTCAAAGAAAGGACGCATATCATGGTGAGTAATATATATACATCTTTAACCTTTAGGTTATGGTAATTAGATTTTTTAAGTTAGTGGCAATGATGATGATGATAGGTGGCAGGTGGTGATGATACAATTGGTTCGGTTGTCTCGATACAACTTGGCTCTGTACGCTCTAAAAATTCTTCAATCCAAATTGTAACAAGAAACATCAGGATTCTACAAGAGACGAGCCAGGTTTTGATTCGTCTACACTGTCGATATGTAGCTTTCGTTTCTCTGATTGACGTAGTTTTTAATATCTCCATTTGTTTATGATGCAGTAATTTTTTTCGTTGGTAGCTTCTTTCTTTGCTGCAGTGTATGTAACAAAATCGAAAGAGTTCATTCCCCAAACAAAATTAGAATTCAGCTCAAAAGTTGTAATGTGTGCATGTGCTAAGAATGTATATCGCATGGAGACAACAGGTCTGTAAGACATTCTGACCTCAGGTGATGATGAGGATAGGTGACAGGTGGTTTCAGTGGCAATGATATGAGGATAGGTGGCAGGTGGTGATGGTATAGTTGGTTTGGTTCTTGGTTGTCTCGATGAGAGACACAGAGAATGGCATGATGCTTTTGATATACACAACTTTGCTATGTAATCTCTACAAATTCTTCAATCCAAGTTATAATAAAAATATATGTTTGATACATGATAATAATTTGATCATTAAATGAGAAAACATGATGTTCAACCAAAAAAAGAAAAAGCAAACATAAGAAAGTATAGCTGTAACAAACAATACTAACTTTTATATTGTGTATCTAATTAAAACATTTACTCTATTACATTGAGTTAATTATTTCTTCTTTCACAATATCTAAATCAAAATTTAGGGGGAAAAGTATAACAGAATCAGAGTACCAATTTTTTCAAAAACAAATGTATAAGAGTACAAAAATAAATCATGATTTTTTTGCAGTTTAAGTGTGTATAATTATTTGCTTGATGACATATTCTTTGATTGTTTAGAGCATTTTCAACTCCACTCTATTTTTCAATCTAAAATAGAGTTTAGAGTAAAAAATGCTCCAATGGTACTCTATTTCCCACTCTATAATAGAGTGAAAATAGGTTTACTCCAAATATAGAGTAATTTTTTTTATGTCCATCATTCTATTTTCTACTCTAAAATAGAGTAACTCTATAATAGAGTTGGAGTTTACTCCATTGAAGATGGTCTTAGGTCTGGAATATACGATGACATATTCTTTGCTATGATATGAAACTCCAATAAAATTGTGCTAGAAATGTAATACTTTATTAATTTATAACATTTTGTAAAAATATTTTCAAATAGCATGAGCGACATTTCCAACAAATAATTTATTATAAAAAATTCAACAAATGCTAAAATAATTTACAAAACATAATTGGTAAAGCACTAAAAATTAAATTAAGAAAATTTCATTATAAATTGAATATCTAATATAAACTGAAAACATAGATTATAAAACATCATTTTTTGTTACAAAATATATAATAATTATTATTTATGACATTATTGAAACTTTTATATTACTTTAAAGTATAATTATTTATAATTTTATCACATTATATTTGATTTTCGACTCATTTAGGTTGGAGGTGGTGTATTATTATCGGAGAAAAATTAGTTATTGTAATAGTATAAAAATTTGATACTCTTAGAAATAAAAAAAATATTAGTTATTATTACTTTAGATTTTCTTCAACTATATCAAATTGCAATAGAGATCAAATAGAAAAAAATATAAATCATTACATTTTCTTTAGGTTTTTAATTTAATAATTTTGTGTCTAACAAAAAAAATGTGCATGTTCTTTTCAACTCAAACCAACAAAACTGAAGTAAATTTTTTTTTTTTATAAAATTAAAATATATTTTAGTATAAAATAGTTTTAGTGTAAATTTAGTTTTAGTAATATAAATAGTGTAAACAAAACCATTATATACTCTGCAAAAATAGACAAACAAAAAGAGAAGAAACTACAAAAGATAGGGATGATGACTGCAATGTGTGTGTATATATATGTTTGTGTAAAAAAATTTGTTGAAATAAATTTGAGATTTATTTAGCAATTGCATGGGTGGTGGCAATGATAAGTAACAACTAAATTTAGTTTGGCCTTCCAAATTAACTGAACACTGATTAATAAGTTATTTAGTTAAATAACAACTGAATACGACAGTTTCTAAGTTTATGAAAAGATTAACACAAAAAATTAGATTGTGTCCTATGATATCAAAAAAACTATTTTATAAGTGCATTTACAACCAACAGTAACAACTAAATTTAGTTTGGCCTTCCAAATTAACTGAACACTGATTAATAAGTTATTTAGTTAAATAACAACTGAATACGACAGTTTCTAAGTTTATGGAAAATTAACCCAACAAATTAGATTGTATCCAATGATAAAAAAAGTTATTTTAGAATGCATTTACAACCAAAAAAGAGAAAATAAAAGCTGGTAGTAGATGAGGAGGACGATGTCAAGAAAGAAGGGCATATGTTCCTCACTTAGTAAGCATGACTGAGTGATCTTATTTTCCGACAAAGAAGCTTAGCTTATTTCTGAAGGAAAATGTCAGGTTTTTGATAGAAGCCTGATTTTTTCAATGGTTTGGTTTTGCTTAATTATGTCATATTTTCATTTGTATTGTTTTCTCATGAACTATGCCGAGGTTTGGATGACAATATTCTTTTGTAGTTTTGGTTACAGTTTGACTTAACTTATCCTTGATCATAAGATTGTTCGGTTTTGCATAAAAATAACAGATTTAATTCATGGGCTATGTTAAACAGAAACCATGTTAACTAATTTCATTTATTCTATTTCTGCTGAGATTTCATCAACGCTATTTGACAAATTTTCTACAGATTTTTTTTCTTGGTCACTTAGAAAACATTTTCAATATGTATATCAAACCATGTTTGCCTAGCTGTGAATTTAGTTAGACCAATTATCTTAATTTCTCAACTGAAATAAACGAAGTAAGAAGCTCGTTAATATGTTGGTTTGTACTTCTTTTTGAGGACAAAAGACCTATAAATGCGAACTCAATAATTCTAAAACCATAACAATGGTTAAATCATTTGTAAATTTATCAATTATTTAACATAAAAACAATCAAAATAAAATAGATTTCTGAACATTACTATAAAGTTTAATAACTGTCAGTCCATTTTTCTGACCATTCTATATACAAATTCCTAAAAAATACACAACAAATTGTGAGTTTTAACCATTTTGAATTCATTGGAAAACAATTGATACATAAAATAAATTTAAGATTTCCAAATAAATTTAGATTTTTCTATTATTTTGTAATTTATAATTGATTCTAATGTACATTTACAAATGCAAATATTAAGTTATAAATTCAAGTTATAAATTCTACAACTTTAGAAGATAAACGAATAATTTAATTTGAACTAATTTTTTTATTCAGTTTGGTTACCAACTTATATGTATTTTGATATAGAAAGAAAAAAAAATAAATTTTAATAATTTTAAAATTTAGTCAATAAAATCAATACAAATAATTGCAAATTTGTTTAATAATTTATATAGCATATCCAGTCTAAGTATAAAATATGTAGTCAAATCTAAACTCCATAATAAACTAAATAAAATTACAATATAGGAGAAAATCCTGGGCTACGCCCGGGAAAAATCTCTAGTTGTAATAAAGTGTCTCTTTGAAATATTGGAAAATAGATTATTAAAAATAATTGACAAAAAAAAAGATTATTAAAAATAAAAAATATCTATAGTGCCAGTAATAAGACTTCATTACGAAAGTGGCTAAATCTCTTCAGATTTTTATGTATCACTAATTAAATCTCTTAAAATTTCATCATCAGTGTTAAGATATCAATTAATTTAAATATAATTATTTATTTTTGGTTAAAGTGAGATACCTAAGTTTAGGAACCCTATAAATGAGGTTGGTCTAAACAGATAGGGAATAAAAACATGGGACACAACTCACATAAGTATCATTCCCAGAGTCTCTTACAACACAAACCGTCGCTGTACACTCGAAAAAACAAAACCCAAGTTATTTATTTTCCATGGGTACAACATTAGGAAAAGAAACCTCTACATTGACGAGTTTGCTATATATACACGAGAAAACAACCAGAAGCAGAATATTATTGTTATTTGGACCTACAAGCTCTTGTTCATAGTGAAAAAGCTGTAGTCATGGTGATCATGAACGTTAAGCTGCTTCAGCCAAGACTCCGCTGCACTTCCAAGATAAAGAAGCCGTTCTTGGTCACAAGATTCTTGATTCCCCCACAAACCTCCATGCAACTTGTAAGTAACTAAACCAAAAGGAGCCAAAGGAAGTCTCTTCGTCACCACTGGTTCATCATCACAATGAAATGTTTCTTCTTCCACGGTTTTGTTATTCTCATTATCACCCTCAACCAAATCACCTAATGAAATCGACCATCAAAAGCTAGATGTTTCAACATTTTGTACCAAGATACATGTCTTTTAAGCTAAGAATTTCATTACAATATGAAATATACCTTGTAAGGCCGAAGAAAGTGTATGATAACTCAAGAAACACGTTGTTAAGTCTTGATCAGTCATCCGAGATGGAATATGGTATATAGGGTACCTATACCAGTAACAAAAATTCAGGACTTTATCATCATCAAGGCTCAAGGCCCAAAAACACTTGCACTCAATACTTACCAAGCAATGGCCATCCAACTTGCTGGAGACAAATCAACACTCCTTAGAGTCATAAGTCCTGGATACTTCTCAGCCAATTCGTTAACCTAAAACAAAACAAAACAAAACAAGAGAGATTTTGTCTAAGTTGTTAGGTTAGTTAAGCACAATAAAGAACATATGATCACTAGAAATGAAGACCTTGGTGGTAAGAGGAACTCGCAAGTGCGGTTTAGCTGATTCAAAGTACTGAAACTCAACGTAACCGAGCTTATCTCGCACCGGAGAAGAAATGCCATCGAGTTCATAAGCTGAATCATCAGAAACAGAGTCCCATACTTTGCTAGAACCACTGCTTATAGACCTTGAAAACTTCTCAGTCTCACTATCATCAGTCCAACATTCACTCTCACAATCAACCACCTCGCTCTGGTTCCTGAAGCAAACCATAGGTTATTCACTCGTCAAAATTAGTAACTCATAAAACACTCTTGTCGTTCCCCACCATTTACCTGGAAATGGCTGGGGCTATTCTAGTATAGATTTGAATGGCGGATAGATATGGAACATAGTATTGCATAACGGATTCGCCATTGTTCAAATCAACCTTTGATCCAAGTCCATACGCACTTAGCTCATCAAAACAGTCCCAAAGATCACTAAGCTTGAAATATTCAGTTTCATCTTTGCTCTCTTGTATCCATAAACTATTCAAATCATTATCGCAGCTCTGGAAATCAACAACAAAAAGATCAAACTTCTAGTAGTAGCTTATCTTCAATCCTTCCATGTGTTTAGTGATAATGCTAATTATTATACCCCCACTAGGAAGCATTGTATTTCAACAAAAGTGTTTAATAAAAACCACATGTTATTTGTCACAAATTTAATGACAGTAATTGCCGAAAGAGACAGTCATCTAATGATATAGCGATGAACAAGACACATTCAGAGTATTTACCTACGCATCTTGAATATTCAAACCAGTTTGAGTATAAAATATTTTTTAATCTTTTATTATTATTATACAGTATAGCTTTCAATACACGATTTGCTGTCGCTAGTTCCCACGTGGAGAAAGAAAACTACACTCCATGAATATCTTTTTTTTTGTATAAATGAAATATTATTTGTTAAAGACAATAATTCAATTGTGTAAAAAGTATAGTTTTTTTTTTTTTTTTGAAAACTATAAAAAGTATAGTTGAAAACATGAGAATATATATGCTTTAAGGGATTCTCTTAAGGTTAGAGTGAAAATGGAAACAGAACTTGTACCTGTGATAGAGAGAAAGAAGGGGGCTTTGGAGTGATTCCTCCAATAAGCCTCTCCAGGTTTGATCTTGCATCCGACGATGATGACCGCCACATTGTCTCTCTCGGCCTCTCTGTTTTAGATTATGATATTGAGTTTTAGACTTTTTCAGAATCTAAGAAGTTGAGAAAATTTGTAAGATCCCTCCACCCAACAACCATAGATTTTCTTGTTCCTTGAAATTTTGAAAAAGCTAAATACCAGGACGACCTAGAAAGAAGAAAATAAAACAGAGACTAGTTACAGAAACAACTGCTTCAACAAACAACCAAACAAAAAGCTACCTAAGCAGCTTAGGAGAGGGTATAGAAAGTATAATGGTGTCTATACTCTCTTGAAAACTGAAAGATGAACCAGGAGTGGTAGATGAGATTACTAAATTTAGAAGAAATCTATTGACAATCTTTGTAGAAAAAGGGAAGAAAGAAGTTGTAGCAGAGTGAAGGTTTTGGAGTATGGGTTGCTTCTATTTAATGGGAAAATGAAAGGAAGAAAACGAACACGACCAAAAGCTTCTCTCTGCCTTTCACGCTTATCTTAACTAATAATCTATTTTAATTTGTTTGCCATTTACCACTTACTAGCAGCTTTTTGTTGTTGATCTATCTCTTTTCTCTATCTCCTTCTAGGTATATTATCTTTTCTTACAAAAAACAAAAACAAAATATATTTTATGTCAACTGCTATAAAATTATCTTTAGAAGTCTGTTTTTGCTGAATTAGAATATCAGAGTTACAGTATTTTACTTAATAATAATTTATTTTTTTAATTTTACAAATTAAATCTACAATAGCACTTCACATACTATAAAAATAGAAGCGTATTAGTGTGGTGTTTCCTTTCTTCTTTTTTTTTTAGCGTGTGTGTGGTGTTTCTTAGATAAAATAATTTACGTATTCCTGAATATCCAATTTATTAATGATATACATGAGCTAAAAAGTTCTATAAGAACTTTAAATAACTTGAGTATTTCTGAATATCCAATATATGAACATGATAATTAGATGATACTACCAACATTGATGAACAAGCTCTCTTATCTAACTCCCATAATAGTTAATAGTCTCTGACAGTTATATTAAAAAGACAATTTTAGATTAATATTTTACTATAGTGAGTTACGTGAATCTATTCTATTAAAACACAAGTACGACCAATTGATATATGTTGAGTCTAATAATTGTTTGATAAAAAAATAAAACATAATACTTTTAAACTGAATTAAAATTAAAACGGTATTTCCATAACTACCATCTATTGGTCAAAACATGTGTTTTGTAACCTCCTTTCCATAATTATCGATGGCCACACCACTTCTTTCTAATATTTATATTAGGCAACTGTTATATAAATGATAATAATTATTCTTTTCTTTTGGGTTTATATCAAAATTAAGTTTGCTTACTTCCTTTCAACAGTATTTTATCAAAATTTTCTTTTGTGTGTTATTGGATAATCTGCATTTAATTATTTTAACTAATTATAACTTACATTTCACCTAAAAAATTAGGATTTATTCAACTAGACATTAATTTCTTCAAATTTTAAATACTTTACTTAGACATTAAGTTTATCAATTATCAAAGAGCAAGATGTTAAAATAGGGTTTAGCGGTTTTAATAGATATAAGCATTCATATAAACTCATTTAGTTTAACGGGACCGAAATAGGTTATTCGATCAAAAATATTTATTAAATGTTATTTATTCTATTAAAACAGTAGTATGACCAATCAATAAAAGTAGGATCCAACAATTTTTTTTATTTAAAGAGTTATTATCTATTAAGTAAATAAGATATAACCCACTAACCCCATATTTCTTTTTGTAAAGGAACCCACTAATTCTATATTTTAGAATTAGTTTTGCGCTTTAAAGGTAACATGGTTTCTCTTTATATTGGATCATAATTTATAAAACTCATTTTATTTTGTTAAATAGGATTACAAAGAGAAACACAATTACAAAGAAAAGTATAAATATGATTATAAAGAAAAATATAAATATGAAAATTAATTTTTTTTTAAAAATGTAAAACAAAAAATATACCCGATCTTTTTAGGCTGGGTCAGCGTCTAGTTGTGAGCTTAAAGTCGTTGCACAATGCGAACATCATTTATAGTTGACAAAACCAAAGACTGTGTGATGTAGCGTAGTGAAAGTGAAGGCAGTAATAATGGTCTATCTTATCGCCACGTGTCGAGAAAACTGCGTCGCTCTATCGCGGTTTCTGTTTTGTATTCTTCCTTTATCTTTGTCTTTTCTTTTGTTTACTTTGAGTCTCCCACGTGAAGGTGGTGGTTCCCCTCTTAGACTGAGTCTCGTTTTCGGTTTCTTTTTTTTTTGTCGTCTTCCTCATTTCCTGTACTGTTTCTATTAGTCCATTTAGTTATCCTTGGGCCATATTGGTCCAAGCTAATTTTGGGGCTGTTTGTTTCACCATTTGTCATCTCCATCCAAATGATTCATTTGTAAGATCTATTCAAATGATCCATTCAGATTTTTGTGATTGTTTGTTTGTCCATCCACATAGCTCATCTAGATGAATCATCTAGATGAATCATCTAAATGGATCTTATGTTTTTTAATTTATTTTCATTTCCATTCAAATGAGTTTAGTAAAGAAATTACCAAAATA
>NC_027755.1:21864026-21864095 GCF_000695525.1 Brassica oleracea var. oleracea
TTTTGTTTTGGCGGGAAAATACAAATTTTTGGTTTTGGCGAGAAAACAGGTTTTTGCGGGTTTGGCGGG
>NC_027755.1:21864904-21891601 GCF_000695525.1 Brassica oleracea var. oleracea
AAAACGAGATTTTTCGGTTTTGGCGGGAAAATACAAATTTTCGGTTTTGGCGAGAAAACGCATTTTTTGGTTTTGGTGGGAAAACACATTTTTTGGTTTTGGCGGGAAAACACGTTTTTGCAATTTTGGCGGGAAAACACGGTTTGCGACTTTGGCGGGAAAACATGTTTTTTTGTGTTTTGACGGAAAAATGTATTTTGGGGTGTTGGCGTGAAAACATTTTTTTTTGTGATTTTGGCACGAAAACATGTTTTCGGTTTTTGCGGAAAAACACGTTTTTGCAATTTTGACGGAAAAACAATTTTTTGCAATTTTAGCGGAAAAATGCGTTTTGGGGTTTTGGCGTGAAAAAGTAGTTTTTAGCACGGAAAAAAATGTTTTTATAGTTTTGTCAGTTTTCGTTTGTGACAAAATGATATTATGTTTAGGTTTATAATTTGTGAATTATATTAGGGGTATAATAGACATTATACCATTTTGAATGAATCATCTCCATTCAAATGATCCAAATTGGTTCAGCTGAATGGACTTTAAAATTAAGCCTAAATTTCCAAAAGTCATCCGGATGATCCATCTGAATGAGTTGCACTTTTAGTGCCTAAACAAACAAAACTCTCATCTTCGTCCAGATGGAAAAACAAACGGGCCCTTTGTCACACTTTTTTTTTGAAACACATACAATAACCAATATAACTTTCATTCAACGTCTTAGCCCAATATGAATATATGGAAAACAAAAACTATATATTTTGTGTTTTAAATTATATGAAAAGGAAATTCATTGAAATGTGAATCTGATTTCTCTTAAAGAATATATTTAACACTGCCTGAAGAATTAAACTGTTTATCAAAACTATCACATACCCCCATAGTAAAAATTATTTGTAAAAATTGTTAGATTTAACAAGAAAAGTTATATATTGTATAATGTCTTAGTCAAGTGAAACCCAAGATAAACTATCTTTTGAATTTTATACCAATTCGTTAAAATATTATAAACCCAAAATACAAAACTTATCAATGTTTGGTTTCCAGTAATTATTTTTACCTCGTTATTTTATTGAATTGATCATTAATGACACTTGGACGTAATAGAATGTCACTAACAAATCAACAATTGACTCGTACTCTTTTCTAATATTTCGGCACTTTTCTGTCAAACAATATTTCTGCATTTAATTTCTATACATGTTTTTTCATTTGATGTCTTGTATTCCTACTTCCACACCAACATTTTTAGCAGGATGATGAAAGACGCAGTAAGTACTCCATAAGCATGAGGGTAGTCGCTGTCAATTAAACCAACAGGCAACAAGCCAACAATCTTTGCAAGATGATTAAAGATTAATCTTTCTAACCATTTCCATTACCATTAAATAAGATATAAAACCCTGTTTACTCATCTAAACAAATACTCCATTTTTTTTTTTTTTAAAATTGTTTAAAAAATGTATTTTTTTATAATTATGAATTTTAAAAACATTAATTGTATTTCTTGAAGTTTTATTGGTTTAGAAATATAGGAAACATAAAACTACAAAAAACTAGAGTCAATTTGCTCTATATACACAAAACAAGCCAAAATTAATAAACTACCCTAACATGTTATAAGCTAATAACTACTATAGTAAATTTAACTTAAGATGACTATTTTGCCCTTTTGGAAAGACCACGTGAGAGGGAGAAAGCTTTACTCTTCATGTCAATCACTTTCTTTTATTTTTTTGGCAACCAACCCTCTTACGATAATCTCATCTTTGATTGATATTCTCTACTCAAATCACATTCACCACCTTTTTTATCTTTTCAACCGGGGTCAGTTCTATTTTCGTCGGTAATCACACATCGACCTCCTCCTCGCCAACTTGTCCTTGCCACTGAAACAGTAATTCTGTAAATGCTGAAGGCATTATGAATTTCAGTGAATCATGGAATTATGGAAAAACATGCCTCCGGGAAGCTCTCCGTGATATGGAAGATCAACTCCAGTTGTGATAAAAAAATATTCCCCAATTTATGAATCTTCATATTAGGCTATCTAAACTGAAAATCAAGAGATAAATTAAGGACTGTGATGATTGATTGCAGGATCTTAGCAAATCGGTAATCTACAATTTGTTTCCATGATAAAAAGCACAGTACATTCATGAAGCTGAGCTTACGTTACTAGTATGTTAACAAAAACGTTAACTGCTTAGCTTTTACGTAAACGTAAATTGAATGATTAATAGATAACTTGTCAATCCAAAAGGTAATGCTCCCACTTAACAAATCAATGCATGTCACAATTTTAACATAGTACATATTTTGTTAGCAAGTTATATTTAAACGTAAAGCGTTAGAAAATTCAATAAAATATACTGTAGTGATTACTCATAAAGTGTTATCAATCTAATATATGTTATTTTTTCATGTAAATATAAAGTTAGATGTAATTTACTAGTTGATGTATGATACAATAGTTGTTAACTGTTAAGAATGTAAAAATAAATAGCTAATGATTAAGTTATCCCGCTAACATATTTGGTAGAGTCTAACAAATAATTTATCAGTTAGCGACATCTATATTTTACCATCTTACCAACCATTTCTAAAAGGGCAACATAATTTGTAACACATAACCTATTTTGTAGCATCTAATAAATCATGTATCATCCAACAACATCTATTTTTAGCATCTAACAAATCATTTTTGAAAGTGGCAACACGTTATGTAACATCTAATAAGATAAGTATCATAGTGGCTACAACTACTCATTATATATAAAAAAAAAATCTACTCATTATCAAAATATGTAAGATTCAGATCGCCGTCATCGTCCTCCGGAAAACCCCACTCTTTCTTCAATAATGCGCTCAATCCATAAAGCCATGTGTTTTCACGAACTCATGAATCAAGCCACCACTTCTTTTTTTTGGGTGTAAATCAAGCTACCACATTAAATCCTCTAAATTAAGACTTTAAGAAAATTGTGAACAACTACGGTAGACAATCTCGTCGAGAGAGAAGTACACACCGGACCAATATGATGCCTCTATAATGAAACATACCTAGCCTGAAATAGATTCATGGTGGTAGAAGATTGGTAATGAAACTCGACACAAATTTTATCCTTGGTACAATGAAGCTTAACTACTGTCTCGATTAGGGTGTTGTTTCCATCTGCGGTTCTCGCGAAAAAGGTACTTGAGATGATAACATACAATTAATAACAAAGGGAATGGATGAGGGTGGAGCCACGGAATATTGCGTATGGTTGAAAACGATAGAGAGGAAGCTATAATTTGAGAGTAAAAATCAATAAGAAATCGCAGGAGAATCAAATGATACACGTGAGAGAGAGAAAGGAGAATGTGAAAAAGGATAAAATGGGATTATTAATATGTTAACAGTGAAAACAACAGTGAAATGATATTTACTTAATTATGGTTTATTGTGTGTATATAGAACCTAAATACTCAAAAAACTATGCATTAATAACTAGTATTCACTCCGTTCGACAAAGATATATTTTTTAGTATTTTCATACATATTAAGAAAACACATTAAACTATCATAATAAATGTATTGTTTTCTGTAATTTTTAATTTTCAATAACTTTTAACCAATAGTTATTCAATAAAGTCAATTAATTTTCTCGAAGTTTATAATTTTTTCATAGAAAACACAAAAAATACATCTTTGTAAAACAAACTTTTTTTCTAAAAAGTCTATCATTAAAAAACGGAGGGAGTATTATGTTTTATTAATACACGTTAAAATCCTAAAACATGTATAATTCTGAAACAGAAATACAAGTATCTTTCTAAAACCGAAAATTATAAAATTTGGGCCGGACTCTTGATACTTAATGCAAACCATCCATCGACTATCCGACTGCATTAAATGCTGCAACAATTGGAAAATTCACCACATCTTTCTCTATCTTCAATTTTTTTCATTCAATCCTTCTCCCAACCATCTCTTTGCTGTCTTCATAACTATCTCGTTTCTTGTTGTTCGGATCAAGAAAGTTTTGTTAAAAAAAAAAAAAAAATAGAAGAACAAGTGTTTGGTCTGTTTCAGTTTTGGAGTTCATGAGAATAGAAACGAGTCCAAGTTTGTTATTCATGCAACTTTCTCACGACTCTGTTACACTAAGCTCTCTTCTCCTGAACTTCTCCTACTTAATCTGATAACTATACTTTTTATTCAAAGTTCACACCTTTTCCATTTTCTAGACAAAACCCACTTTTCAGTTTCCTCTGTTTTGGTTACTGAATGGAGATAGAAGCAAGCAGACAACAATCCACCGTACCGGTTCCGGCCACCGGAGGGAATTTTCCGGTGGGTGGGTTAAGTCCGTTGAGTGAAGCTATATGGAGAGAAAAAGCTGCAACGGAGTTCGTCGGAGATGTATCGGCGAGGCTTACGTGGCAAGATCTGACGGTGATGGTGACTATGGGAGATGGTGAGACTCAAAACGTTCTCGAAGGTCTTACCGGTTACGCCGAACCGGGTTCTCTCACGGCTCTCATGGGCCCTTCCGGCTCCGGAAAATCCACTATGCTCGACGCTCTTGCTAGCCGCCTCGCCGCAAATGCCTTCCTCTCCGGCACCGTTCTTCTCAACGGCCACAAAACCAAACTCTCCTTTGGAGCAGCTGTTAGTAGTAATCTCTTAACTTCATATAAAAAGTCAACAGTTTGTCAACTTTGTAAAATAAATCTATTTTAAAACTTTATATAAACAAAAAGGTTACAAATATAAGAATGTTTTTGGAGTTTGGATCTTAGCTATGTATATAGTGTATTTTTTTTTTCTCTGAATCTGATCATTATTTACAGGCTTATGTGACACAAGACGATAACTTGATTGGCACGTTAACTGTGAGAGAGACTATATGGTATTCAGCAAGAGTTCGTCTCCCTGACAAGATGTTGCGGTCGGAGAAACGTGCCCTAGTGGAGAGGACAATCATAGAGATGGGTCTACAAGATTGTGCAGATACTGTCATAGGAAACTGGCATTTGCGTGGGATTAGTGGTGGAGAGAAGAGAAGAGTCAGTATTGCTCTTGAGATTCTCATGAGACCTCGTTTACTCTTTCTTGATGAGCCAACAAGTGGTCTTGACAGGTAAAAGGCTTCGAATACATTCTTTTTTAGGGTTATACAAAACTAGTTAAACCCTAATTGCTTGCCTTTTTACTTTCTGTGCAGTGCTTCTGCTTTCTTTGTGACTCAGACATTGCGTGCGCTATCACGAGATGGAAGGACGGTGATTGCTTCCATCCATCAACCGAGTAGTGAGGTTTTCGAGTTGTTTGATCGGTTGTATCTTCTTTCTGGAGGCAAAACTGTTTACTTTGGTCAAGCTTCTGAAGCGTATGAGGCAAGTAACCTAAACCAATCAATCTCTGAATAAATCTTGTAAACTAATCCATGTTTTTGCTTATGAATGCAGTTCTTTGCCCAAGCTGGGTTTCCATGTCCTGCTTTAAGGAACCCTTCTGATCATTTCCTGAGATGTGTTAACTCAGACTTTGACAAAGTTAGAGCCACTTTGAAAGGTTCTATGAAGCTAAGGGTACTGAAACATCTTTTACCTTTTGAACTACTTTCAAATCTTACTTGCTGATCAAGTTGTTATTCTTACTTCTCAGTTTGAAGCAAGCGATGATCCATTAGAGAAGATTACCACAACGGAAGCTATTAGAGTCTTGGTGGACTATTACCACACTTCTGACTACTATTACACCACAAAGGCTAAGGTTGAAGAGATATCACAATATGTAAGTACCCTTTGTTCTTTTCTAGAAGTTTTGTTTGATGTTGGGATGAGATCTCTCTTGACCTGTTTCAACGCTACAGAAAGGGAATATTCTTGACTCTGGAGGCAGCCAAGCTAGTTTCCTTCTGCAGACATACACTTTAACCAAGCGATCATTCATCAACATGTCAAGGGACTTTGGATACTACTGGCTCAGACTTCTTATCTACATCTTGGTCACATTCTGCATTGGAACCATCTACTGGAAAGTTGGGACTAGCTACAGCGCCATTCTGGTAATTAATTTGCTAATATCATATATTGGTAACAACTTAAACTTGAGATGATGTCTTAATCTGAACCTCTAACCATATCAGGCACGAGGCTCATGTGCGTCTTTTGTCTTTGGCTTTGTAACATTCATGTCTATTGGTGGGTTTCCCTCCTTTGTTGAAGACATGAAGGTTAGTTACTCCCTCATGCAACTTTCTTGCATGTACCAAACTGTTTTGATAGGCTGAAACTATCTTCAGGTGTTCCAAAGAGAGAGACTAAACGGTCACTATGGAGTAGCTTCGTTTGTGATAGCCAACACATTAGCCGCAACACCGTTCTTGATCATCATAACATTCATCTCCGGGACAATATGTTACTTCATGGTTGGTCTTCATCCAGGAGTCACTCACTATCTCTTCTTTGTGCTCTGTCTCTATGCAAGCGTCACCGTTGTAGAGAGCTTGATGATGGCTATAGCTAGTATTGTTCCCAACTTCCTCATGGGTATCATCATTGGTGCTGGTATTCAGGTGCTTCCTCGTACCAGAAACCTTTCTTAAAAGTAGAAGAAGAGAAGCTCTTCTTGAATCTGTTTCATTGTACTTTTGTTTCAGGGGATCTTCATGCTGGTTTCTGGATTCTTCAGGCTACCAAATGACATACCAAAACTTTTCTGGCGTTATCCAATGTCATACATTAGCTTCCACTTCTGGGCACTACAAGTAATGACATCACAAGAAACGTTTTCATATTAGCTAATCATCATGTGACCATAACCGTTTGTTTTGCTTGTTGTTCAGGGTCAATACCAGAATGATCTGAGAGGCTTGATGTTTGATAACCAAGGGAGTGCTTTCAAGATTCCAGGTGAATACGTTCTAGAGAACGTCTTCCAGATCAACTTGCAACGATCAAAATGGATTAACCTAAGTGTGATTCTAAGCATGATTATCATCTACCGCATCATTTTCTTCATCATGATTAAGACCAACGAGGATGTAACTCCTTGGGTTAGAGGTTACGTAGCGCGAAGAAGGATGAAGCAGAAGAATGGTACTCAGAACACTACAGTTGCACCTGATGGTCTTACACAGTCTCCTTCTCTGAGAAACTATGTTGCTACACGAACCAATGGTGGAGCTCGCAGATGGTAGAGTTGTGAGTTTTTCAAAGTGTTTGACGACACACTTCAAGAAAGTTTCACTTGGCATGTAATACCAAATCACAATGTACCGTGAGAGAGAGAAAAATTTGAGTGTGTTAGCTATAGAATTTTGTCTAAAATAATCACTTATACATTTATTTTGTGTACTCGCTAACAACAAGAACCATCTTCTTGCATCACATTTTGCATTGTGCCGCAACTACTTTTCCCTAAGGTACTTACGATTGCATGCATATTACGTGATTCAGATTAAGAAACAGCATGCTTATTATCTTTAACACTAGAAAAACAGTAGTTATACCCATGTGTACGAACTGTAAAGATCACGGCGCATATGATAGCTGCAAACACCTATAATATTATTTGATATAGGTATCACTCGAGCTAGGTGAACTATATATGCTGTTTTTGTCATATTTGGTTAGGCTGCGGAGTTGCAAACAAACATGATGGAAACACTGGACGCTGCAGACCTTGAAAAACAGAAGCAGAAGTTTTTTCACGCTTGGCCGGATTAGAGGTATTATAGGAAGCATAATTGGTTTGTCGACAATTCAAAATGTTGTTGTAGAGCAAAATTATTTGATTTTTGATTTAAATATAATAAATGGAATGTTTTAGGCGGCAAACACAGAACTTACAAGATCGTATGAATACGAGCTCGTGCCATTAACATGATCAAGGGTCACTCTTGCTATGTAGATGATTATGGACTTCAACCGATACAAGGTCATATTTGTTTTATGAAATAAACATAGAGAAAAGCATCTTGTCTTCTTCTCGTTCTATCTTCAAGTGGTGACAAGTCTTGTATTTCTTATATAATGAGAACATGGTTCTATTTCTTGTTGTTTCTCTCGAGAAGTCCCCCCTTACGAAGTGGCGTCCTTCTTCCTTTTATAGGCGCAGCTCGTCTTCGTTGTTACGTTTGTTGCACGTGTCCCTTGAATGAAACACCAGCTTCCTCTTTTCTAGGAATGTCGATCCTGAATATCTTCTTGTGTAGATATAACTTTGACTTGTCCACGTATAGTTGGTTTAGTCTCTAAACCATGTGTACATATGACTTTGACTTGTCCATGTATAGTTGGTTTAGTCTCTAAACCATTTAAGACATGAATTGGCCCAAACGTCGAACCGTTTATATTGAACCAGGATGTGTCTAAACCGTTAATGACTTCGTGCTTGCGGTGTTTGGTTAGTGTGGAGTCGTCACCGAATCGTCAGGTCAATGCGCGGGAGATATCACTAGTTTGCTACATCTAGTAGTATTTTTTTTGTAACACCTAGTAGTATATAATACATATCTATATAATATAGAGAGACTTCTTTTTCTATTCCGTTCCTCCAAGATTTCGCCATCACCATGGAGAAACGCGAACTGGAAGAGAAACCCAAAAAGGCTAGATCTTTGAAGAAGAGGATGTGAGAGGTTGGTTGGCCTCTGGTTCAGCTACTGATTTGATGGTCCCATCACACTCTAAAATAACATCATAAATAAGATCAATGATAATTTTCACAAACAAGAACTAAAAAATGATTTTTGATGAAGTATGGTAACAATATAAGAAGGATTCTCTATTTCTAAGGATAAGCTCTAATACTAATTGACTAACCAATGTAAATCAGTGAAACTAAACACATTTACTTTGGATTTTCACATAATGATCTCTTTTGGTCAGAGTAAGAAGCATTATAAGTATGTATGATGTAATAATAATAATGCAGCACACATTTAATAACAAGATTCATTGGCAGTGGGCAACAATAGTACAATGCAAACACTTGTATATGTTTGATAGAGAACCAGGTGAAGTCTTTGTTTAATAAGTAACAATTTGTTAATATTGAGATAATTCATGCATATAAATGTTGTACCGTCATTTTTTAATACACATCATAAAATTGTTGTTAAAAATCATAAAACTAACGCAGATAATTCAATTGTTGTGACTCTTATTTATTTAAATCTATTTCCATTTTTATTTCATTTATATATTAATAACTATCTCGTGATTTGGATCCGATAATTAAGATTCTTAAGCAACTTTAATACTAAAATTACTGATTTCTTTTTTGGATATGAATATATGCTGCAAATGAAAGCAACGATCTCGGCGTTGAAGTGTACCTAACATGCAGTAGACTGTCAGGTCTTTCCACCGGTACATGCTGCAGATGCTCAGCCACATCCCAATCTTGTTGACGATGAAGAATTGATAAAAAGGTGATTACTGCTTCAGCCAACAATATTCTGCCTGATGAAGCTTAAAATTGTTCGTGATGAAGATACGCGCTTTTTTTTACCTTTGTTCTTTTTCTCTAGCTAAAGCTTCGTTATAGTTTCTCCGGCCGGCGTCAGACTCCGACGTCGGCCATACTCTTCTTCTTTTGCTTTTTTTTATGATTTTTTAGTTTCCTTTTGTAAACGCTATTGGAATAATCGTGTGTCCATTGTTTATAGTCCATGGATTTAAACCTTCACTTTGACAATACTGGTGTTATGAACATTTTATTTTTCCCTCTCCTCTCTCACCCTCTCTCCAATCAATTAGGAAGAAGATGGTTTCCCACTCCGAAGAAAGGACATAATTTTTTTTTGTCGGTTCTATTTATAATATATAAAGGGATCCCAGTTTTTTACCATATGATACATATCCAGAAAAAAATCCAAAGTTCAATGAACAAAAGAAAACTATTAGAATTTAGGGTCATCTAATTGAATATACAAATATTGAGTATTAGAAACTTTCCATTTTGAAAGTAATTGCCAAAATTAGCTTGTAAAATATGGTCAAGTCGGACGTATATGCGTTGCTAATGCGGTGAGCGGTGAGCTACTGTACCGGTTTCACTTGTACGGTTAAATAATACGGCTTGTTCACAAACCGACAGAATCCGCATTAATATTTGAGTCACTCTAAGGTAGTTTTCATGTTATTATATCAGGAAAAAGCACTTTCCGCTACTGGGACAGTTTTATTGTGAAAAAACTCAATTTACCCCTAAAAAAGACGTAACTAGCGATTGCCTTTTGATTTTTCTTAGTTGGTGATTTGAATTTCAAAATATTAAACCCGTGTGGTGGGCCCTAGGACGTAGGGAAGCCCAATTTTATTAATAATAGAGTAAAACCGGATCTGAAAAAGAAATTATTTACTTTCCTCTCCGCTTTTACCGAGAACAAAAAGTGAAGAACGAATATGCGATTTCCGGCGAAGAAAAAACGGTGAGGCGTAACGACGTTAAAGGCATGTCTCGGCGGCGGAGTCTGCGGGGAAAAGAGATTGATGACAGTGAGTTAACTTCAGTTTTGCTTTGATGGCTAGATTGGTTAATTTTGATGTTGTTTTCTTTGAGCCTGATTCTCTTTGTTTGATAGAAACAGTGGCGGTAGAGGATGTAAAGGGAAGTCTCCCCTTTGCAACGGATCGGTACCCATGCGAGAGGATCAATATGTACTCGACGATTGATAATCTACTGTGCGTTAGAGACGCACTAAATGGCACGGAGGAAATGGCCCTATTGTTGAGGTTTTGCTTTTGAAGCCTTCAGTTTTGGGCGTTTGAAGCCATCCCAGCTTTGCTTAAGCGTTTAGGTGGGGACGATGAGTAGAAGCTGTTGAATTATGTTGGTGAGAAGCTCACACAACATACTAGGTTGGTTCTGTATAGATGTACATGTGGACTTGTAAATGAATGTGCGTTTGGCTGTACATATGGACATGTGAATGAATGTGCGTTTGGTTGTACATGTGGACACGTATTCTGTGGTGTCTAGCAATTTTCTTTAATTATGTGTACTGAGAAAATTGGTTGTGTACACTATCTGAGTTGTACATGTGTACATGAAGCTATACATATTCTCAAGCTTCAAATCATTGTGGATGGTCTTATTCCTATGGTATACATCAATGACTAAGAAATTGAATCATCAATCTATGTATACTTTCTCCATGTTTATCCCTTTGCATATTCTTTGTTTGTCTGTTGATGTTTTCTTGTTGTTGGCTTTTGAAGACATAGTTTTAGTTTGATTTTTATAACGTTCATCTGTACACATAAAATTTACTATCCACATGTACAATGATTCATGTGTACACTGTCTAACATATATATGTACATTGTCTAACAAAATTTCATGTGTACATTATCTAAGTTGTACATGTGTACACGTATGGAACTATACATATTATCAAGCTTCAAATCGCTATGGATGGTCTTATTTCTATGGTATAAATCAACGACGGAGAAATACACGCACACAATTATGTATCTTACACAACAAATACACACCATTTCCCACGAAACCACTCTTCGATTCTATTATATGTTCATTACATTGGCCATCACAACCCTGTTAAATGATACATGTATCCGTGGACTTGTTCATTAGTATGTGTCATGTACACTGGATACATTTACGTACATTGCTTACTGATTGTACACAGTTTCTAATCAACCATGTACTCGCGTTCACTCAAACTTGTCAACAAATTAATGAACATCGTCGGTTAATAATGTATTCACCTGACTGATGACCTGGTGGATATATTTAGGAAGTAGTATGCGATGGAGATTTACAAGGATTGGGTTGTGCCTTTGTACTTGTGATGATTGTAGACATCTGTGCGTTGTTTTGGTTTAAAAGGGAGGGTGTATTTTATGTTGTTGGGATATTGTAGAACGGGAGGACGTATTTTGCCTATTGTAGTATTTGTGTTTAAAGAACATATTGTGTAAGGACGGATATTGTAGTATTTATGTTGTTGGGACGAAAAGGTTTTTGTTCAAGGGAAGCACCCTTAGATAAATGTGTGCGTGATTAAAGAACATATGTAAGTACAAATCAAGAGGTATTATACACTAAAGCCAGCCTATGTGAAATACATGTACAACCACGAGGTAGATAAATGCATGTACATGTGGACGTGATAAAGTAGTACACATGGTAACCGAACATATTGGGTATCAGTTGGGGTGGACATAAAATATTAAAGCGTCTTCAAACCAGCTTATACATGTTCATACTTATTCTCTCAATTTACAATACAGCCTGTGAAACAAAGTTGTACAGATAGACAGGCACACATGTACAACCCCGGACGTTGTGAACAATGTGTACATGTGGACGTAACGAGGAGGTACACATGCTAAAAGACAATGTGTACTAATTACTCGTGGCTGATGTCAAAAACTCGGATTTGGATAAGCGGACCTGAACATATTGAATATCAGTAGGGGGTGGGCATAAATGATAAAAGCGTCTTCAAAACAGTTCATACATGTTCATAATTGGATCAATTAATATAACAGTGAAAATGAATTAAATTTGATAATTGGATGTTAGAAAACTAACCACAAGTTTAGCGGAAGTTAATTTGTGGTCAAATATAAACAAAGATGTAGATTACGGTGTCTATTCTTTCTAAAAAAAAGGTTTGAAACAAAACGATGAAGATGAAGAAAGGAGAACAACAGATTAAATCTGGGCCGTAAAAAGTAAAAGACAAAAAGTAAATCTAAGGAGTGAGAATTTAAACAAATATATGTCTTGTCATATATGGCAGATTTATTATGGGATGTCTGATGATGGGGGAGATGTGCGGTGGATATAGGTTCCCGCCAATAAACTAGTTGGGCTTTTCCTATGAGTAGTTACAGATGAACTATATTGGTTAGGTACAAATGGAGAAAATGAGATTATTTAGAAGAAACTGTCCTATTAGCTGAATGTGGTCCATTGTGTTATTAGAAACTTGGAAACTGCCGTGTAATATTTTCTTAATATTTAAACATTAAGACATGCACATTAAAAGTAGGCCTGGGCATTTCGGGTATCGGTTCGGTTCGGTTCGGGTATTTCGGGTTTCGGGTAGTTCAGATAAGGGCTAGAAGATCCATTTAGTACTTGACCTATTTTCGGTTCGGTTCGGTTCGGATAGTTTCGGGTTCGGTTCGGTTCGGATAGTAAATGTAGGAACCGGAAAATATCCGGAAAAAGTTCGGTTCTCATTTGGATCCGGTTCGGGTTCGGATAGTTCGGGTAGTTCGGATAATTTGGATAAAATATTGGTTATTTAAGGTACAATATCAAATGATTAGGATGATTTAGATAAAAAATTTGGATATTTCGGATTACTTTGGATATTTCGGATAAAACTATCCGGATACTTTCGGATACTTTCGGGTAGTTTGGATACTTTATAATAATTTAGTTATCATAAACTATTTTCAGATACTTTTAATAGAATTTTAAATTAAAAATATATATTAGTGATGTTATATATAATTAATATTTTTATATATTCGGGTACCCGTTCGGTTATCGGTTCGGTTCCGGTTCGGTTCGGTTATTTCGGATATAAAAATATAGGAACCGTTCGGGTATTTGAGGGTATTGGTCCGGTTCCGGTTTCGGGTATTTCGGTTCGGTTCCGGTTCGGTTCTTCGGTTCCGGTTATTTTGCCCAGACCTAATTAAAAGCCTAGCTAGAGATAGTTACATCGTCAGTTCTTAGCTCTTGTTAAGCTTCACTTTTTTCACATAAACCCATGTGGGACACACCCATATTTCATATCATTCATTAACTATATAACTAAATCAGCCAAAAATACATATATATAAGTGAAAACACTTTAATATACAATCAAATAAGAATTATAAATTTGCTTGACTTGGTGTTCATACAATATTTTACTTTACATCAAATATAATTAGCATGTATAAGATTTTCAAAAGAAAATATTTACCGTATATATCCGTGTAAACATCCACATACATTTATGTCCTATATAGTTGCCAACTGCCCGACTAGCGTATAGCGTATTTTAGAACACTCATATTTAGTAGGATTTTTAACGTTAAAACCCATCAAGTTAGTTTGTTTTGGGTAAAAACCCTCAAACTAAGTATTTAATGAAAAAACCCTCAAACTAACGTTATTTAATAAATTAAACCCTAGCAGGTCATAATTACCATTTCTACCGGTAAATCTTTAATTTAGGGATTTCTACATTAAGTAAACATAGTTGAGGAGTTTTACCATTAAATTTTTTTAAAAAAAAAAAATCAAAATTTTATAATATTATTTAAAAATTAGTAATTTTTTTTGACAACATAAGCGAGAACTAAGTAACTGGACCGCGCGATTCAGAAAGCCAAACCAAAAGTATTGAATCGACATATAACATAGCTGAAGGAAAACTCCTCGCACCACTTGCAAGCTTGTCCGCCATAGTATTTTGTGCTCTTAGAATATGTCTGATCTGGAAGTTAGAGAAGAAAGTCGTACTGCGTCTAAATTCTTTATATAATTTTTGTTATATTTTTTCAGTTTTTACATTTTTAATTTTTACATATATAATGTTGATGTTAAAACACATCAAACTCATATATTTACAAAAAAAAAAATTAAAAATGCTAATTTTTAAGTTACTAATTTTTAGATAATATTATAAAATTGATTTTTTTTTAATGGTAAAACCCCTCAACTATGTTTACTTAATGTATAAACCTCTAAACTAAAGATTTACCGGTATTATTGGTAATTATGACCTGTTATGATTTACTTCATTAAATAAAGTTAGTCTGAGAACTTTTACGTTAAATACTTAGTTTGAGAGTTTTTACCCAAAACAAACATAGTTGGGGAGTTTTAACGTTAAAAATCCATTTTAGTAAGATATCATGTCAGGGCTGTATTAGGATTAAGATGGCTTATATGCTTATGTATGATAGGAGATATATTTTTTTTTTTTTTAACACAAATATGATAGGAGATTTGATTTTGTAATATTTTATACAACGTTATTTTACAACGTAAGCAAATAACGTTGTATAAAGTATTAGGATTATGATATAGTTACTTTCCTTATTTTAAAGCAATTTCTTGGATTCATAAGTTTTCAAAATAATGTAAGCTTCAAATGTTCGTCTGGATAGATAATTAAACTCCAAACCATGCATAAATATTAGAATTTGCGTGTTTTTTATTAAATGTAATTTCCAACAACTTTATTACAATGTTAAACTGGATTAATCTGGTTAATCCGGATAATATGTATAAGTTTTTAAATACATCTTCTAAAAGTTAAAAGTATAACGATTTAATATATCATGAGTCAAACTGAGTTATAAAAATATATGGATTAATATTTATGCATGTTTTGTAACTGGATGCTACATAACATTCCAGATCAAGCCTAAAATATTGATGCATATTGTTTATAAGATATACCAGAAAACCCGGTTTGTGTTTTGCTACAAGCTTTGTTTCTACATGTTGAAATCGAAATTTGATCTCTGACAAGTTTACTCTTAGGTTTGGTCTTATATAGTTTGTAGGAAAAACCAGAAAACCCGGTTTACTCTTGGGTTTGGTCTGCCAGACAACGTATACTTTTGTCGGTGAAGAAGAAAGGGATCACGTAAGGGATGATCGAAACATGACGTCGTGTGTCTCGTGAAGCTTTTGTTTGACCGTAGTGTAAACGACGCAAAACTTCTCACGTAAACGAGATTATTTAATGCTCGACCACTAACTAATAGTCTAATACAACGTATTTAGATCAAAATCAGATAAGATTTTGACTTTATAAGATACGCTTACGGCTTATAAATTGAAACTCTGTTCTCATAGCTTTTCAATTCGTACTCAAAAAGGTTTCCATTAAAAGAAAGTTTCCTACAATGTCATCACTTCTCTATACCTTCCTCCTCTTAGCGGTCTTCACCAGCCACCGTGGGGCCACAACTGAAGCCGCGGTGGAGCCAGTAACCGACATCTACGGTCAACGTCTCAGAACAGGCACCAAATACTACATCTTGCCTGTAGTTCGCGGCCGCGGCGGGGGACTAACCATGTCCAAAGCCGAAAACAAAACTTGTCCTAAAAGTGTTATCCAAGAACGGTTTGAAGTCTCTAACGGCATGCCGTTGACATTCTCACCGTCAGACAAATCAAAAGTGATCGGTGTCTCAACTGATCTGAACTTCAAATTCTCAGCTACTTCGATCTGGAACTTAGACAATGTCGACGAGAAGACGAATCAATGGTTCATTGGAACTTGTGGCGTTGAAGGGAATCCAGGCAGGACAACTGTTGGTAACTGGTTCAAGATCGACAAGTACGAAGATCACTACAAGATCTTGTTTTGTCCTTCTGTATGCGATATCTGCAGAGTCATGTGTAGAGACGTTGGTGTGTTTGTGCAAGATGGGATTAGAAGACTTGTGTTAAGTGATGTTCCACTAAAAGTTATGTTCAAAAGAGCATAAGTTACAAACAAATTCCACAAAAGTTACAATGTTTTTTTACACTACCTTCAATAATAAATAAACAATGAGCTTTCTTCAAAGCTTGTTTCTCTCTGCATATTTGAATTGAATGTCGGATGAAAAGTAATTTAAGCTCTCCATCAAATTAGTGAAGAAACATACTAGAGAAGCAGATCAACTGGATAAAAAACCTTAAATCATTATCTGGGAAACAAGAATCTGGTCGGAAACACTACAAAAAGAGGATCGAGCGAGCAAACATTAATAATGATATGTAAAACTCATAAGTGCGGTTTTTGTTGCTGTTGTTGTGGTCTCGTCGCTTTTTGTCTTAAGAAGAAGCAGCAGCTACTTTCTCTTCAGCAGCAGCTTCGAATGTCTCACCAGCTACAAGTTCCGGGACATCATCGTCCTCATCATCATCCTCTTGAATGGTTGCTGGGACATTACCTCCACCAGGAGATTGCTTCTTGAACTGCTCTGCTAGCTTCTTCAGATTCTCCATGTTGTCTGGTCCTGAAAGAGACCAAAGAAAAAAACATGTTTTAAGGATAACTGTTTTGGGGTTGGGGGGGGAGAAGAACATGTAACAAGTACAAATTACATGGAGCATACCTAGATGGCTGAGAATCTGAGGAAGGATATCTTCCAACTCTACAGAAAAAGGTTTTATATTTAATCAGAAAAGATGCAATGAAGAAGAAACATGAAAATAGGCACGGTAAAGATGCATACTTTTGGTCTGAGGAGAACCGCTAACAGCCCATGTGTTTGCACCAACTGCAGCTTGAACTGTAGTAAAAGAGACAAAAAAAAAAAAAAATTATCAATAACATGAAAAGGTTTACAATTTCCTTAGTATAATGATAGAAGGTATACCCTTAGGGTTGGTGAACTGAATAACAACATCATCCTTGAAGATGTTAACCTCTTCAATAGCAGGAATGGAGTTAACTCCAATTCTCTTGAGAGTGCTTTGGAGCTTCTTGTCATCAGTAGTATTGGTCTTGTGCACAGCCTTCTTCTTCCTGCATGCAGACAATCAAATGGTTCATATAATAGACATAAAATTAAATGATATGGTAAAAATGAAAATGGTACCTTCTAACTGTACCCTTGCCGCCAGTGCGGACAGTGTTGGCCATCTTCATCAACTTCTCACGATTCATCTGTGTATAAACCATACAAAAGCCACACTCATTAAGCCGCATCAATGAGATTAAAATGCTACTAGAACTAGGGATAATACATTCACAAAATCAATGAGAACATAGTGAATCTTTTGTAGACACACACCAGACAAATAATGACACTATAACTAAGGCACAAAACACAGATGCGTATATGAATACGAGCTAAGAGCACTATTGAGATTAACCCTAAGCATCTATTAGATTCTCTCTTTTCGACCAAACATGCAGAGAAGTGGAAAACTTGTAAAACACATGGTCTTTAATATCTCAAAACACATCTCAAATCGATAATGAAGAGAAACGAATCTAGGAAAAAAGATGTCTGCATCCCCCGACATATTTTTAAAAATCGGACAATCAAGACAAACCCTTACACTGAAACGATAAGACACAGAGAATTAAAAGGACACAACAGCGGTGGATTTACCTTGAGATTTTGATGATTAGGGTTTCTGTCTTCCTTCGAAGAGTGGAAAGGGATAACAAGCGAAGAGAGAGAGACGCGGGCGGCGCAAGAGAGTTTTGCGTCTTTAACTATATGCTATCGAGGCCAAAGCTCATTTATTGATCCAACGGTTAATATATCATAAGCCTCCATCTCTGCCGTTGGATCGTTTAACATGTCTCGAATAAAGTTATGGCCCAATAACAGGGACACCTATTGGCCCAATAACTAGGACACGTATAGGCCCAAAATAGAATGGGCGTCCACATCTAATCGTTTCCCACGTTCTATAGCGGCGCGTTTTGTACACGAAAGCCATCTTAAAAAAAGTACTCTGTCCATTGGAACGCTTGTGCGTTATAAGACTTTACCCCTGTTGGTTTTATCAACTCGGCTGCATGCAAATAAAGTTTGGCAAAGAGAACGCTGATAATATTAACGACAGCGGCAACACCGGTTTCCTGCCTCCCGATTATTAGCTTGCAGCTGGCTGCGTTTTAAAGCTCCAAATTTTCTTCTTTTATAGGGTAATTGTTGGCCGCTGCCGCCACTAGCGGCGTCTTTAAAACAAACAGGAGTTTTGTAGTTGACTAAGAGTATGAATGGTGATCAGGGAACATCAAGAAATAATGCATTTTTTAACGTTTCTAAAAAAATTACTATTCACAAGGAATAATAATTCCCTCTTATTCCCTTTCATTCATTTTTTTGTAGAGAATTAAAGAGCAAAATTATTTCTTTGTTAAATTTGATAAGGAACAACCATTCATTTTCGTTCTTTTTTATTACAACCATTCATTTTCATTCCTTTTTAAATAATCAAAAGAACAAGGTATTTTGATTATTGATATTCTCAACATAATTGGTTTTATTACAAAATAAGTCTGCATAATTTGCTCAGTAATATGAAATCCACGAATACAGAAGTTACATAAGATAGAGAGACACAGAGCCAAAACGCAGACGCATAAAACATTGGCGTTTAAATAAACGCAATGACCTGATTGATTTCTTTCACTGCTTCTTCTGCACAACATTCTCCAAATACCATTGATAAGTCTGACGAAGCCCATCTTTAATCGAAACCTTCGGCGTCCACCCCAAAGCCGCAAGCTTCGAGCTATCCATCAGCTTCCTCGGCGTCCCATCAGGCTTAGTACAATCCCAAACAAGCTTCCCTTCAAACCCAACAACCTCCTTAACCAACTCAGCCAACTCTTTAATCGTCACTTCCACACCACTCCCCACATTCACATGCTCAAACCCACTGTACCTCTCCATCAAGAAAACACAAGCATCAGCCAAATCATCCACGTGCCAAAACTCCCTCAACGGGCTCCCACTTCCCCACACCACAACCTCCTCCGCATCGTTGGCCTTAGCTTCATGGAACCTCCTCATCAGAGCAGGAAGCACATGAGAGTTCTCAGGGTGGAAATTATCGTTCGGACCGTAGAGATTCGTCGGCATGCCGGAGATCGCATCCCACTGATGCTGGATCCTGTACGCTTGACACATCTTGATCCCCGCGATCTTCGCGATCGCGTACCACTCGTTGGTCGGCTCGAGGGTGCCGGTGAGGAGAGCTGATTCAGGTATCGGCTGAGGAGCGAACTTGGGGTAGATGCAAGAGGAGCCGAGGAAGAGGAGCTTCTTCACACCGTGCGTGTAAGCGGAGTGGATCACGTTGGTCTGGATTTGGAGATTGACGGCGATGAAGTCAGCTGGGTATGTGTTGTTGGCGTGGATCCCACCGACTTTGGCTGCGGCGAGGATGACGTAAGCGGGTTTCTCTGTGGCGAAGAATGATTCCACGTCGGATTGGTTAGTGAGGTCAAGCTCGGAGTGGGTTCGAAGGAGGAGGTTTGTGAAACCATATTCTCGGAGTTTTCGGACAATGGCGGATCCGACCAATCCTCTGTGTCCCGCGACAAAAATCTTCGCGGTTTTTTTCCGACATAAACGAACCTACTTTCATCTCTGCGACAAAATTACGAGAAAATCTACAACGGTTTACACAATCAAGGCGCTTTTCGATCTAAATGTATCGAAATTTGAAGGTTGACGTACCGGATCCTGTGGCGTCGTCCGCCATTTTTGAGTATATTAGTTCAGAACAATGTTTCAAGGTTTCTGCAAGAAATGAGAGATATAGAGAGAAAAGGGATTTTGACTTATAACCACCAGTTTTCGAAAGTCAACGGACAAAAGCGTAGATTTGTAGCTAAAAGTTATGATCCTCGGAGAATGTTTAGGCGGAGATCTGAAACTCCGCCGGCGATCTGAATCGGTGCCGCCTAACTTTTTTCTAATTCAATTCGGCAGACGATCATATCAATTTCAAGCCCATGGGCCTAGAATATCAGTTACGGCCCATTTCTCTTATTTTTCCGTCTTTACGGATTACGGTATCGTACAGTTAACTGGACCGGATTCCGGTTCGCAGCTATTAATTTGATTGAAACCAAACTGTAGCGATTGGCGCGAGAAACAAGGAAATGAATGCAAGCAGGAGCCAGTAATTGCAGTAGCAAATCTGGCAATGAGGTGTCTGAAGAAGACAGGGAAGAAAGAATCTGACAGATGTAAGAGACGTTTCTGCAGCGTTGGAGAGGATCTGTTCGTCTGCAGAGGAATTTTAGGTGATTGAGAGTGCAAATTAGACATAGCACCCGCATCTCCATGTTCTACATTGTTTTTTTTTACCAAAATAAGAAGTTACACATAGCCAATTCTTGGAAACGGTTGCTGCAGGAACAATGATAAGGTAATGAAAACTTTCCGAGCTATATAATATTGTCAAACACGTTAACGTATCTATTTAAGGCTTGTTAAGTTTGTGATCTTTTTGTTTCAGATTTTCAAATCATTTGATTTATATTGCACATCATCTTAGGTTGATGAACCGATTATTAACTATAGTTCAGTGGTAAAAAAGGGATTTATGACAGGTGATAGATAAAACATGGACAACATTTAGACAAGAAACAATTTGTAACTAGACAAAAGAAACAAACAGAAGTCAATGCCCGAACCATACACAAAAGGCATGGTGCGTTCTTGACTCCCACCTCCCACCAAATATTACCATTTCAAACACAAAAAAAAAACTGAACAAGAGAGTGAAGAGAGGAGACAGATAACCAGAAGAGTGATGATTTTCTTACACTCTTTGCTGGCACTGAAGGTAGAATAAGTGCTTAATAACTTTCACTCCTCTGATCATTAATGACCTTTATCAGAAATCAGATGGGGGAAATGAGCTATTAATGGCGTCCTCAAGCAGTTGAAGGACAATTCAAGGTGGTTTTAATGTGGTGGACAGTGGAACTGATGAGGTTATTAACTGTCTCCATTGACTCCATATTCAATTTTCCTGACTGCAAACTACTCACCATTATCTGAAACCCAACCGTTATCAATGAACCACCACCTCCTCCTCCTCCTCCTTCAACTTTAAGCTCTGGGATTTGGTTATTCTTGCTTCCATCTGGTGAAACCGCAAAACCCGAGGGTAAAATGGGAATGTAAGATGTGTCTTGACCGCTCATTGCCATGTTCAGTGCTGGTAAATCCAATGGAGTGTAGACCACAAGCGAGCCTGATGAGTCTACGCAGCTTTCTTGTAGAATCAGCATGTTGTTTTGTGATGATGATGCATTGAACCCCTAATGTAAAAAAGGTAAAAAAATTAACAATCAATAGTCTCAAGAACCGAACATATGTGTTTAAGTAACTTACACGAAGAATAGAAATACAGTTTCCTGGATGTGAACCGTTTGCGATATGAGCAACTTCTTGAACTGAACTTCCATTCAATAGAACGTCCCACTATAATAACCAAAGAAACATTTTAAAATAAAACGTTACACAAAGTGATTATAAAGGCGTGTAGTAGTAGTAGTACCTGGGGACGAGTTCGTTCATCTTTGAGGAAATTGAAAACGATAAGTGGAGAAACTGGGAGCCAGAAGCTGGTGGCTGCACACAGAACCATTCCATTTGGTTCGTGCTGGCTCTTGTACGAAGTCACACGGATTCCAAACTCGTTCATTCCCGAAACAACCGTCGATGATCGAGTGTTGTTAGATGTGCCAACGCTCAAGCAGAAGTTGCTAACCATTCTTTGAGCAAGTTTCATTACACTTCTCTTCCCTTCCGGCGATGGAATCACCGAGGATGTTGCTGGTTCATGTAGAGCTGTGAATCTCTCGCACATTCTTTGGAGAGTAGCGATCCAACGTTCAGCTCCAAAAGCTAATCCTTCACGGACATGATCTTTAAACATCTCATGAATAGGCTCTTGCTCGGAGATTTCAATATGTTCAACCCAAGTAACCTGTTATTGTATAATGATTAGAGATGCTAATAAAAAAGAAACAAACACATTAGTTTACACACAAACCTTGCAGTAGCCATTGGACAAGTCTTGAATCAAGCAACCAGAAGGAAAACGATATGGCCGAGAATGAGATATAAACTGAGGAAGCTCATATGAGACATTTACAATAGCCCAAGTTCCATGTTCGATTTGCTGACAGTATCTTAGCACACTGAACTCACGTGTTGGTACCAATGGCGAAAGCACTTGAAGCTCTTCAAGCATCTAACACAAACCAAAAGCAAAGTTAATCAAAAGCTTCACACACAAACAATTATCAAGTGCTTCGTTTATTTTTACCAAATGCAAGGCATCTCCGTGGTTTCCACGCAAACCAGATGAAACCACTGCAAGAGATTTAGATGACGCAACAACGACTGAGGGAAAAAGCTCTGCAGATTTAACCTGAAAAATTAAACTATATGAGAAAAAAAAAACAACAAACCAACTGAGTAAAGTCTAATGGTTAGGTTGGTTTACTCACAGAGTCCATGAGCATGTCCACAAGTGTCATAGCATTAATGAAAACTACGCCAGAAGATCTACTCGCTTCCACTCGAACATTATGATTCTTTCCTCCACGGCTACTTGCTCTAGGGAACATATTCTCATAGCTTCCGAGGTTGAGAACGTCTCTTGCTCCATCATTTTTGATCCATAGAGGCTCGTTTGTTTGGGTAAGCCTAATCAACTCTTCCATAGCGGTCACGGCAATGTTGGTCATAACAGACTTATCAATGTCTGATAAAACCAAGTTTGGTTGAGATGGTAAAGTCGGAGCAGCCATTGAAGAACAACTTCCAGGAATAAGATCAAAATCAAGCGAAGGACCACCGTGGAATGGCATCTGGTTTAGTAGTGGTGGGAGATGAGAAAGTGGCCTCCCCATGAACTTAGCTGCAATGCTTGAAACCCTTTCGAGCTACCAAAGAAAAAAAGAGAGGACAAGATGTTAATGGGAAGGTTAAGCACTAAGATCAAACCACAATGCTCAATGCATGACAAAAAAGGTGTGCATTTTAGCTAGAACCTCTTCTTTAAGGTGTGCATTTTCGATTCGAAGCTTCTGTTCATCGAAGTAAGAGTCTTCATGAGAAGGAGCGTCACCACAGGAGGTGGGGCAAATGGTGTGTTTGAGAGCTTCTCTGATGGCAATGTTTTCGCAACGAATCCTATGGTTCTCTTCCTTGAGTGCACAGTTATCAGCTCTCTCGTGTTGTGCCTGCAACAAGAAACGATGAAGAAGAGAGACAAAGCGAGTAAGAGAGAAAGTAAAAAGTTGAAAACCTTCTTTTGAGTTCTTCTGTTCTGAAACCAAAACTTGATCTGTCTTGGAGCCAAACCCAATTCTCTGCTAAGTTGCATCCTCTGTTTCTCATCTGGATGTTGACACTCGTTGAAAGCTCTGCAAACAAAAACCATAAGAGAACAGAAAGAAAGAGCTGGAGAAAACAATTGAGTAGAGAAAGAGAGAATACGATTCAAGGCGTTGGATCTGGTGAGGTGTGTGGCGGTGGAAACGCTTCTTTTTCATTGTCTTCTTGTCCGTTTCAGAGCTGTCGCCTAGAAACTCCATCTTCATTCAAAAGTATAATGTGTTTGTATACAAAGAAACAGTAAAAAATCCTTTTGTAACCAAACAAGTGAACTCTGGACCATCACACAGCTGTCGCCATTATTAACACAACAAAGAGAAAAAGAGGGAACAAAGTTTCAAACTTTGAACAAGAGAGAGAGAAAAAAAAAAATGTAATACAAAGAAACAGTAAAAAATCCTTTTGTAACCAAACAAGTGAACTCTGGACCATCACACAGCTGTCGCCATTATTAACACAACAAAGAGAAAAAGAGGGAACAAAGTTTCAAACTTTGAACAAGAGAGAGAGAAAAAAAAAAAATGTAACGGAAGAGAATATGAAAAAAAAAAGAAAAGAAGATAATGGGAGGGAGGAAGGAGCAAAAAGGGAGATTTGATATAAGAATCCATATAGCCAGGTAGTTAATGTCTCTTACAGAACCAATGAAGAGAGAGGCAGAGTAATAATAAATCTCTCTGGGTCTTTTGTTCTCGAGCCTATCATAAGCAAGCCATTAGTGCTTTCATCACTCCCACCTTTCGCTCCTTTTACATTCATTACACATTCCAAAATCTCTCTCTCTCCTTACCTGTCTCTTGAGAAATTGTGTAACTGATACTGATGGGGGATTTAATGGCGTTTGACAGCGGGAGGAGAGAGAGAGAGGTTATGGGTTTTAAATTCTCTTGATCGTTTCTCCATTACCAACCTTCTTCTTTCTCTCTACCCTCATTTAGAAGTGCTGGAGAGTTTAGAAACTGGCGACTTTATCCACTTGCTCCGGCGGGTTCTCTCAACGTCATGTAGTGACAAAATGTAACTTTTCTTTGGGATTTTGCTGACCTATTCTTCTCCTTTTTTTTCTTTTCCTTTTTACTTAAGAAAATAAAATATGAATATTAATACCATTTTCAAAAAACTTGCTTAAATACAACTTAAACTGGAAATAATTATTTTTCTATCATAAACTATAACAGTGAAATCATATCTTGAATTTATGTACGCACCTAACGGGGTTATAAGTGGTGGGTCTCACCTTGTGTAAAAACCGATGATAAAAGAGATGAAATAAAGATCGAATTTGGTCTGTTTCTTGCACTGTTTATAGATCCCACTGATACGTAGCGGTCCACGATTAGTACGCTTTTTAATTTTTTTTTTTTTTCAGATAAAAAAAAAAAACTTGAGCCTAAGAAACCGTGCAACTATAATCATGGTCTAGCTACTCATCCACAATGATAAGAGACTGTATGAGTCTCTAATTTTTTTTTTTTTTAAATTAAACTAATAAAAATTGGACATGTCTTATTTGAGTTTCTATACAATAGAAGAGTCTTTTCTTCCAGGTACCATTCTCTTCTTTTTCTTATTTTTTTCAACATTTTTACTTATGAGAGCCTCTGCTAGAGACCCTCAATGAGGGTGCCAAACCAAGATCTCTACTTCTAAAGTCAAACAATTATGAAAGAGACCTTGACAAAAAAGCAATTATCAAAGAGTATAACCAACCATCTCCAAAGCAGGGTTCTTAGAAAAAAACCAAAAAAAATAAATGAAATAAAAGAAAAATCAAGAGGACCAGTATCTAACTAAGAGGTTTTGAAACCACCCTTGGGGTTCACAAAGATTTTTTAATATTTTTTGGTGGGTCCATGAATAGTTATGAACCTGTATTTGTTGTTTTCTGCATTGGTAAACTTCAAGAAGGAGTTCATAGGAATAAAATAATAATATTTATTTTATTTTTAAAAAATTTAAAAATATTCAAAATACATGAATAAAATATTAAAATATTTTTATTCAATACATTAAGAGTAGATTACATAAATAAAAAAATTCAATAATATACAAAGCTTATTCATTTTCATCACCAAACTTTTGCCATATATTTTCCATTAAATTAGCTTTCAAAGGAGCATGCTTCTCTGGATCTCGAACTTCTCTGCGCATGCCTAACATATCACCGACATGAATACTTTCTCTCCTTGTCACCCTCGAACTTCTGCTTGATTCTCCTGACTCGAACTCAGAAGTATCAATTTGAGCATATCCGTGTCGTTCGTTCTCTACTATCATATTGTGCAATATGACACAAGTTCTCATTATCTTTCCTATCTTTTCCTTGTCCCATTGTAGAGCTGGGTTTTTAACAATTTTAAACCTCGATTGCAATACTCCAAAAGCCCGTTCGACATCTTTTCTGGCGGATTCTTGCTTTTCTGCAAATTTCTCGGCTTTAGGACCTTGAGGAAGTGGGATGGATTGGATAAATGTTGACCAGTTTGGATAAATTCCGCCAGTAAGATAGTAGGCCATACGATAAGTGTGGTTGTTGACCTTGAACTTAACTTTAGGTGCTCGACCATGTAAGATGTCATCAAAAACAGGTGACCGATCAAGAACATTGATATCATTGAGGGTACCTGGTAAGCCGAAAAATGCGTGCCATATCCAAAGATCTTGTGATGCCACGGCTTCTAAGACAATTGCCGGCTTTCCTGAACCACGTGTGAACTGACCTTTCCAAGCCATTGGGCAGTTTTTCCACTCCCAATGCATACAGTCGATGCTGCCTATCATCCCCGGAAACCCCCGTACCTCTCCAACATCGAGTAATCGTTGAAGATCCTC
>NC_027755.1:21891675-21901338 GCF_000695525.1 Brassica oleracea var. oleracea
TGTACTGTCACCAAGCCGGAGATATTCGTCATATGTATCTCCCGATTGACCATATGCCAGCATATGTATAGCTGCCGTACACTTTTGAAGTGCAGATAGCCTGTTCCTTCCGTGAGCATTTCGTCTTTGCTGAAAGTATGGAACTTCCTTACTTATATGTTCGACAATGCGAAGGAACAATGGCTTGTTCATTCGAAAACGCCTCCTAAACATTTCCGGTGGGTATGTAGGATTTTCCTTGAAATAATCGTTCCATAGTTGATTGTATCCTTGTTCCCGATCTCTGTCGATATAAACTCGTCTTTTCGGCTTGTTGGCTTGAACCTCAACTATTGAGTCGATGTAATTATCAACTACTTGGTCGACCATTTCTTCTATAGCTTCATCAACTTCATCACTTGATGAGGAAGACATTGTTGATGTTTTCTTCCTAACATGACAAAAGGGGATTTGTAACTAAAAATCTATACACTTTTTCATAATCAAAAAAATTATTTCCATAATTCTATAAAACTTGTCATAATTATATTTTTTTCCTAATCCATATATTCTTAACAATAATTATTTTTACTTCATTCATATTTTATTTTAACTATAATTCTTTCTAATTTTCATAATCCATATTTTCTTAACAATTTTTTTTTTACTTCATCCATATTTTATTTTAACTATAATTCTTTCTAATTATCATAATCCATATTTTCTTACCTTGAAGACTGTTTCTTGTATGTTGTTTGTTGTTGAACGTAGTTGTTGTAGTTTGTTGTTTGTTGGTCACGGACTTCACTCGATCAAGAACATGATAGTTGAATGTAGTTGTTGTAGTTTGTTGTATGTTGTTTGTTGTTGAATGTTCGTGTTGTAGTGAGAAAAGAAACAAAAGCAAGACAAACAAAAGCAAGAGAAACAAGAGCAACACAGACAAGAGAAACAAAAGCAAGAGAAAGAAATGGAAGATAACTTTGATTATAAAGCAGAGAGTAGAGACATCATTTATATAGAGAGACATAGAGTTACAACATAGTACATCCGTGATCTGGTTTAGTACATCTGTGAATCAAGTTCAGAGTTACAACAAAAGCATAATACATAGAGAGACATAGTACATGAGTGACCTGCAGTGTAGAAAGAAACAAAACCTACACTTTCCCGTGATTAAACCGCAAACAAACAAAAGTAACGACCACCAAGATTGACTTGCAACAACCTGAACTTCCAACCCGTGACCTGCAACACTGTCACCTCCAACCCGTGACCTACAAAAGAAAAGATAACATAATCAGTAAAGCAAAGCAAGGAAATACACATCAACTACTCAAGCAAAGCAAGGAAATACACACAATAGACATCAAAGCATTTCAGAGATAGTTTATTCTTGAGAGCCACTTCATTATCAGAAAGTGTGTCTATGTTTTTGGCTAGCAAACGATCAAGGATCTTTTGTCTGGAAATGGTGTTTTTCTCAGCTAGGATGCTATGTATATGATCATAAGCTGCTTCATTTGGCTTTTTGCGTTTAGCAGCTTTGCTAGCCTTAACACCAGGAGGCCTAACTTCTTCCTCCTCAGGCACCGCCTCCGCACCAGCTTCCTTCCTTTTCTCCTTCGGCTGAGAGTGTGACCTCCACTTCTGATCAAACCGAAGTTCCCTCCAGCAATGTTCAAGCGTGAACTTGAGATTGTAGTCATTGAAATAGATGTCATGCGCAGTCTTCATGACATCATTTTCACTTTGCCCACTCGCTTGCTCCTTCAGAGCGGTTTCATGGGAACCCACAAACATGCAGACCTCTGCATTCACCCTTCCCCACCTCTGCTTACATTGATCCCACTCTCGAGGAAGGGAGCCAATGAGCTGAGGACTAGAATTGAAATATGCCTCTATTCTCTTCCAAAAAGCCCCTAACTTCTGTTCATTACTCACTATCGGATCTTTGCTGGTGTTCAACCAAGCACTGATCAGCACAAGGTCTTCTTTGGTTGACCACTTTCTCCTTTCCGCTGGTTTAACTAACCCGGGAGAGTTAACAGCAGCCTCAGCAGAGTCAACGTCTATTGGTGGACTGCTCTGCGAAGCTAATAGGTTAACAAACCCGAGAGCGTGAAGGGAAAAAGGGTCCATGTTTGAGGGTTTCGTGTTTTTGGTTTGGTTTGGTGTTAAGATGTTTCTGTAATTTTTTAGGGTGGAGTTACTATGTTTTTAAACAAGTTTTTACGTGTGAAAAAAGATAAAATTTAACTAACTATACCAACCAAAATTCATTACAGAACTACTACATACGAATGAACAGTCAATAGACATCAAATAAGGCAAAAAAACATCAAGTTCTTACGTTTGAAAAGAGAGAAAATTAAACTATCTCTACCAACCTAAGTACAATTCAACATTAATCACATCAACCAACCAAACAACCAACAGATAATTAATGTGTGGATTTTATAATATCTACTTGTACTTCTAGTTCTCGTACTAGTTGCGTTGTAGTTTAGTTTAGTTTATGTCTAGTTCTATTTCTTGTTCTCGTTATACTTTTGTTCTACTTCTAGTCCTACGTCTACTTCAATCCAGAGATAACAATGACCATAGATATAGTTTAGCTGACTCTAACCTTTCGTTGTCAATCGAAGCAGACCTTCTCGAGGGAATAGACCTGCACAGTGAGGTCATAGACCTGCTCATTGAGTGAATTAACCTGTTCCTGGACATGGCAAAAGTATAGGACATTTGTGTTAGTAACTGTATTACAAATACAAGGAAAAAAAATTTACAGCGATGAAAGAGCTAAAAATGTTTGACTAACCTCAAGTCTCTCAATCTGTTTACTAAGATTGGACACCCCCAGCATCACCTGCTCAGCCTCCTACACCCATTTAGTTAGCCTCTCGAGCTCCTCCTGCACACCTATCACCCAAGGCTGACGATAATGGAGCCCATCAGCCTTGGTTACAACATCAAGAATGATCAGATATACAACTTACAGTATAGAACATAAAGAATGATCATATTATGATATACAACTTAAAGTGAAGTTTGACAGATGAGACTTTACCTCGTAGTTTCTGCAGATGAAGAACCGCTTCCCAGGAAGAGTCTCGTAGTCCTCCTTCCCGCGAACCTCGTTAATGAGTCTCCCACCACACGGACACCTTTTAGGAATACCGTACTCTGAATCCGCCACGAAACTTAACATGTTGATGTGTTCGTGTTGCCTCTTTGAATGTCTTCTATCTTCTTCCAAATCCATCTGTCAAATAATTCAAGATTTTGTCAAATAATTACTCATAAACCACAATCACGATCTACAACCCTAAACTCATCACTCGATTTAAACCATAAAACGAAACCCATCACTCGATTTATAAACATTACTCGAAAACCCTAACTAGATTTGAAATCTCAGAAAAAAGAACCCTAAAACAAACCACAATCACGATCTACAACCCTTTATCGAAACCCATATATCGATTTAGATCCCTTACTCGAAACCCCCAATTTTTTTTCAAAATCGAATAATTGCTTCCCACCCCAAAATCGACCCAATAAAGTTGTAAAACTACAAGATACTCACCTACGCTCGTGGATAGAAGAGCTCGTCGATTACGTCGAGAAAATCGCCGGGAGTCGTCGTCGCACGAAAAGTCGCCTCTCACGGCGAAACCCTAGTATTTTCAGAGAAAGGGGAAAATGAAAATAAACACGACGTGACCCGACTTTCCTCCTCGTCAACGCGGAAACGCTTGACCAACCAGCGCACGCCGCGTGGCAAAATCCGCCCCTTAACGGGTTCATGCGCAAGGTCCGGTTCATCAAAATAATCCCATTTTTTTTTTTTTTTAATTCACCGGGCCTAAGATTTCGAGCCCACGAACCTGTTATAAACCGCTAATGCGGATGGTCTAAGCACCCCATACGTGTCCTCTTTCTATTGATCCTCTCTCTCTTCGTCGATTTTGTTTTTTTCTGTCTGAGAACTCGTTGTCGTCGTTGCTCTCCTTCTCCGTCCATGAAATCACCTTGAAGCCTCGTTGGACGCCGTTAAATTCCACTAGGCGATCGTCGAAAAATATGGAAGGTACCGCAAGCTGGGACGTGATCGAATGGAGTAAAGTCGATGTAATGCTCTTTTAACTTGTCAAATTCTAGCTTCTCTCCCACATTTTTCTTTACCGAATTGAGCAATTAACATGAGAACATCTTCTTTGTTGTTTGTTATTGGGTAAATCGATTGAAGCCTAATGATATACTATTCTCTGTTTTCGTTGGAGGATCAGCCAGCTTCTTGGTCAAGTTCTTTTTCAAGCCTGGATTGCTTGCTGGAATCTGAGAGTATCACATTCGAGGTATGTCCTTAGATTTGATAAAAAAAATTTGGATTCTTTTGAATTGGGAATTCTATCCATGTTCTTGTTGTTTTCTGGATATGGGAGTTGCTAGAGCATATTTGTTTCTCTGTTGAATTGCTTCTTTGCTTATGATTGACACTGGAGATACATGGTTTTGTTGGTTTACGGTTGTTTGATCCTAGATTTTATCTCTGTTCCTAAAATGATTCTTGTTGAAACTACTACGGACCAATAATCAGTGAGCCATGTTCTGTTTTTGCAGGTGGAACGAAGACATAAAGCTTGTGGAGTTGGACATCAAGCTTGTGGAGCAATCAAATGTCATTGATGTGCCTGGTTTGTATTATAGAAACATCCCTTCCCTTGCCTCAACTGTTATTGAAGAGATGGTAATTTCATTCACTCACTCCCCTCTTTTGTTACCTCTTAGTTATTTTTGTTTTTTTTCTAATAATAATTATTTGAACGGGATTCAGTCGACTAAGATGGAAGAAGTCAGAAATGGGATGGCTAAAGACGTTTTATTTAGATTTGGTTTGAAGGGTTACAAGAGTGACAAGAAGATTCAAGAGCAACAAGATCCAAGAGTAACAAGATCAAATAGATAGCCTAAAATCCTAGATCTAGTCGCTCAGTGTGTTCAATGGTCCAAAAGTCACCTTCTTGTTGCTTTCCTCTCCCTTTTTATAGGACTCCTCCTGTCCCTGATGCCCTAATTTCGTACCTCTTTGGGCCTTGATGCGAGAGGCCGAGAATACGGGCCTGGACAAAGCTCCCTCCAAGCCAGGGACTCTTGGTCGGCTTACTCGACCGACTAAAAGTGCTCTAAGGTCGAGTCGATAGATTTAGCCGCCGAGCCGACCAAATCGATCCGACTTGCTGGATTTGGACCTTTTATTCGATGGGCCTTGTGGAGGGGTGTAATTTATCTCCTACAATAATGATGACTGCAGGCTATACCTACTGAGGGTAACTCAGTTTTATCCTTGTTTTATCCTTATAAAGGTGGCTCCTTTCTTTTCAACTGTTCTAACGATATTATGATGATTGCTGAAGCATGTTTTTGTCTCAGTTGTTGCAGGGTTTTCGAATTTGGAGGTTGAGTCTAATCCATGTTTTACTACCACCCGCAAGAACATGATCTATGAGCTGGTATAATGAAATAAAAGAACATATAGATTTGTTTTACTGTCTTTTATCCTTCTCGTAAAAAGGTTCGCTTTATACATTTTTTCGTTGCCTTTTTGTGTGTTATGCAGTTGATTCCTGCCAATGTGGTGAAAGAAAATGGGCTTACATTTTGTGACCGCATCAAGTACATTGATGGAGAAGGGATCATGGGGCTAAAGGCAAATGGTCTGATGATAGGATTTGCTTCAAGGGATGGGACAGGATTTGCAGAAGAAACAGGCTTAAAGAGGGTGATACTGTCCACTGTGAGATGCTTCATATCAGGAAGAAAGTTCACTCAATCAAAATCACAATCACTCGTGGCTGAATCCATCATCATCATTAGCAGTTCATCACCACACCCTTCATCCATCACTCATCATCACCACTATCAAAACAGTTATCTATGTCTTAGTATGGCTTTTGTTTGTTTTATGAGTGTTGCAGTTTTCTTCTCAGGTTTTTATCTTAGTAGTACTTTCTTTATCCCCAAGCAACCATGAACTTATTGATGTTTAATGTTTGTATTTTAAATGAGGTTCAAATCATTCAACTTTAAAAATAAAAATAAAAATAAAAATTTAAAAACTTCAATGTGGTTTTTCCGTTGGAGGATGAAAAAATTAATTAAACTAACAAGCTTTTTTAACTTTTTAAATCACAAAATTAACTACTAATTTATTCATTAGAACCCATTAGGGTCTCTAACCAATGGACTTGCTCTTAAAGCATAAACTTGAGCGGTGATAGGACTTACATCTCCTCTCTTCTCCCAAGTGAATGCCTGAAACTATCTGTTTTCATTCGCTCCACTCCGTCTGTTCCTCTCTCCGTTTGCGTTTATTCGTTGTTGGAGCCTCATACCAATCTCCTACTCTCAATGCATTTGACATACACATCACTGCTTCCACAACTGCTTCTCTCTCCTTTGGATGTAGATCCTCTAGTAACAACGGTGAAGCCACCTCGTTGAATTGGAGTATAGCAGCTTGCTACAAAACAAAACAACAACAGTATAAAGGGCGCCATGTTTTCTTAAAAATATATAAAAAAACTTATTTTAAAATAGCATTTAATGATAAAAATTTAAAATATCACTCATTTATCAACAAAAATTCTAGTTATTATATATAAATTTTAAATTCTGATCTCACGGCTAATATTTCTCTATAAATAAGTAAAATATCTAAAATAGCAAAAACATATTTAAAAAGTATTTAAATATAGTATGATGATAAAAAAAATCCAAACTCATTTATCAAAAGGAAAAATAGCACTCATTTGCTGATGAAATTGTTACTTTTTGTCATGTTCTCCTTGTTAGACATTCAGTGTGGCAGTATCAAATTGTTATTTAAACGTGGTTAGAGTAGCAAATATGATAGCTAAATCTCGCGAATTTTTGTAAAGAATTGCCTCCTCGGATATCTTCCGAAGTTTAGTGTGTTTCAACCATGGATATTAACTGCAACACGGCAATTAATGTGTGAGCTTTAACAAGCAAGAAAAAAGGCTAGAAAACATGACAACCCACAACACACAAATAAGAGCATATGGCGTGACGTATTGTAACGTAGATCTCTATTTACTCACGTCATTGTGCATGCAGACTAGACAACTTCATAAGATCTGGAGAATGATCAGTGGGGAACTCTGTCAAAGCGAATATCATTCTCATCAATTATTCAAATTTAACATTTTTCTCGAAATGTTCTCTTTTCTCATCCCATTGTGGGACGCTAATAAGGTTACTATTGCTTCCGTCGCCTCCGTAGTCTTCTTAGCCTTTGCCGGTCTAACACTCGCCGTTTCGGCCGTGGCATTAGTTGTATCCGCACCTCTTTTCATCATATTCAGTCCGATTCTCGTACCCGCGACTATAGCCACTACCCTCCTAGCCACTGGGTTCACGGCCGGTGCCACTCTCGCACTGACTGCCATTGGCCTCATCATAGGGCTCATTAAGTAATTCTAAAGAAACTCTTTTGATGATAACTCAGTATGTTTTGCTCATATAATATTTAACATACGTACAAATATAGAAGCCATACACTCTAAAGGCGACCGTAGCTTGTCATTTCTCATTTTTTGAGTTCGATCAGCTCGATCTCCACCCAACATATATCTTTCTAAAACGTTTCGACAATATTAGCTAACTTGTTTAATTCTCTTTCTTTTGTCCACGATTCTTTTTACACGCTATCTTTCTTTCTTTTTGAGCTGCACTTTATTGTTGTTGTTTTTTAACACATACTATAACTTGATCCGCGCGACCGCGCGAGTATTTAATTTGTGTTTGTATTTAATGATATATTTGTAAATGTAAATGTTATATTTGTACTTAATTTTATATTTTAGCATTTTAAGTTTTTAACGTAAAATGTATCACCGATATTAGGTATTGTATAAAAAATCTAACATTTATATAATAAGATCCCTCTTAGATATATAGCGAACAAATTTTTTAAATAAAAAGTACGAGAATAGACAATTGTGAATTAGCATGCTATTTATAAATGAATCATTAGCTATAATATTTTTAAGAAAATAAAATGATTGTTAAACTTCTATCAAATTTGGAAAATATACAAATTAAGATTTAAATTTGTAAGAAAATAAAATATAATATAAATTTGATGTAATTGATAAGAAAATATAAATGGTTTTAAATTTGTGTACATTTAAACCACGACCTTGTGGATGTTTGCTTTTATTTTTGTAAATAAATATTTATTTTGTCTAAGTGATAATATGTATTTTAAAATTTTACATGTGTTAAATAATTATTTAATAACATTAATAAGCATAATAGTTTTATAGTTTATATTTTATAGTTTATATATTTTTTTATTTTATTTTATCTTGTAAACCGTCAGTTGTATTACCACCATTTTTAGAATATGATATGTGCATCTATACAAATGTTTTATTTTATTTTTTTGGATCAAAATGTTATGAGAATGTCTAATAAATTATTTTATATACACGGTAAGTATGTAAATAATTATAATGGTGCATGTAATATATTTATATTGGTAAGAAGAAGAATTTGTTCCAAAAAAAAAAGAGTAACATGAATTGTGGGGGAAAATGAGACAAATTTAACTTATATTGTTACATAAATATTTTGTGTATATTATTTATATTCATTAATGTTTTAATATGACATAGATAAGTTAAAAGATTTATATTGAATTGATAGTGAAATTAATTTAGGAAATGTTTAATTAATTTTGAAAAAGACATGGAAAGCATAGAATTAAGAGTAATTATTACTTCGTTAATTTTGGAAAAGACAAAGATTACTTAAAAATAGGTTCATTTAATTATTTCAGTGGCATTAGACTGTAAATATTGTGCAAGATTAAGGGTTAGTCTTGATTTGTAATTCTATTTTAATATATTAGATTGTTGTTATTACCTCTTTTTATAAATTAACTGATTAATTAGTTCTCTTTTCCTTTAAAACCTGTGTGTGTGTGTGATAGGACTGCGGAAGGAACTCGGTTGGCTCTTTCCGCCCAAAGACCATTGAAATTGCTAAAGTTTTCAGGTGGATATTGGGGATTCTGGGGAGGAAAAACATTTTCAGGATCATTCGGAGACATTTTAAAATGGTTACAAAAACAACCTTGGTTCAAAGGTATACCAGCAGGCGGAGCTGCACCAACGGCAGGCGGAGCTGAACCACCGGCAGCCGAAGCTGCACCACCGGCAGGAGGAGCGGCACCAGCGGCAGGCGGAGCTGCACCAGCGGCAGGCGGAGCTGCACCACCACCGGCAGGCGGAGCTGCACCAAGCATGTAGCATACGTAAATTATTGAATCTGAAACCAAGCGTTTTGAAAACGTTTTACGTAATATTGAATCTGTTTATATTGATAGAAGTAAAAGACTCGATACAAAGTTTATTGAAAAATAAAGTAAATCTAACCACACGATTGTGGCGAGTGGTAAAGCGAGGTTACAAAGGTGATAAGTACCCCGAGTTCAAAATTCACCATTTCAAGATATGTCTACTTGCGTGCTTAGGTGATATATATGGATCATGTGCTAGTTCTGTGTATATTAGTTCTTAAGCTATTTCAGGATCATGTGCTAACGCTACAAGAAAACAGCAAGGATTCTGAGGGAAAAAAGCGTCGGAATTT